>NC_091192.1:25635402-25640402 GCF_040958095.1 Procambarus clarkii | reverse complement strand
GAGAGAGAGAGAGAGAGAGAGAGAGAGAGAGAGAGAGACAGAGAGACAGAGAGAGAGAGACAGAGAGAGAGAGAGAGAGAGAGAGAGAGAGAGAGAGAGAGAGAGAGAGAGAGAGAGAGAGAGAGAGAGAGAGAGAGAGAGAGAGAGAGAGGGAGAGAGAGACAGAGAGAGAGAGAGAGAGAGAGGGAGAGAGAGACAGAGAGAGAGAGAGAGAGAGAGAGAGAGAGAGAGAGAGAGAGAGAGAGAGAGAGAGACAGAGACAGAGACAGAGACAGAGACAGAGAGAGAGAGAGAGAGAGAGAGAGAGAGAGAGAGAGAGAGAGAGAGAGAGATAAGGGAAGACAAGGCCATAAGAACAAATATAATCTTCACAAGAATCAATCACAGAATAAGAAGAGCAGCGACACTGGGGGAGGAGGAGGAGGAGGAGCACCAGAGGTGTAGTGTTGACGTGTCAACACCCCCCCCTCCCCCCCCTAGAGGTCCAGGCACCAGGCGCCTGGCCCTCGTGGTGCGCGGCACTAACACAATTACCAAGACACGGCACAACACCCACCAGGACTATATACCACATGCCACAGATGTGAGCACTGGGGGGATGGAGGATCGAACGCCGACCAGCATGAACCGAGGTCATTGCTGCACCAGTCCGTTCAAAAAGCAAAACTTGTGATATAAAGAGACTTCAATAACTGGCCATATGCACTCACCATTCAGAGCCTCTAACACAGCAACACCTCTCTAACCGGAGCCCAGGAGCTGAAGCTCCATATATGCACGCTTAGGCAAGCACACAAACAAACATCAACAAACACAAGCTAATAATGATCGCGTGAATAGATCATAATACCAAAATTACTGACTTATATCTCCCAGTCGGAGGAAATCCTCTGGGGTCAGTTGAAGGTCAACTGAGGCCACCTCCAGGGTCAGCGTCTCTGGTATTAAAGAGCTTTTCTAAGGTTAAATGTATCAGTGTAGCAGAGGTCAGATTCACGAAGCAGTTACGCAAGTACTTACGAACGTGTTCATCTTTCCTCAATTTTTGACGGCTTTGGTTACATTATTAAACAGTTTACCAGCATGAAAACTTGCCAAAATAAATGTTGTTATTGTTATAAACAGCCTCCTGGTGCTTCGGATCTCATTAACTATTTAATAATTGTAAACAAAGCCGCCAAAGATTGAGAAAATATGTACAGTTTCGTAAGTGCTTGCGTAACTGCTTCGTGAATCTGGCTCCTAGACTGTGTATAGATCAGCTACGTCACTTCATACATTTGAACACACTTCTCCTCATGAAAACCTTTTTGTGTGTTATATTTATATACACGCACATGAGGGTAGTTGAGTGTAGGTATACACGCACATGAGGGTAGTTGAGTGTAGGTATACACGCACATGAGGGTAGTTGAGTGTGGGTATACACGCACATGAGGGTAGTTGAGTGTAGGTATACACGCACATGAGGGTAGTTGAGTGTAGGTATACGCGCACATGAGGGTAGTTGAGTGTAGGTATACACGCACATGAGGGTAGTTGAGTGTAGGTATACGCGCACATGAGGGTAGTTGAGTGTAGGTATACACGCACATGAGGGTAGTTGAGTGTAGGTATACGCGCACATGAGGGTAGTTGAGTGTAGGTATACACGCACATGAGGGTAGTTGAGTGTAGGTATACACGCAGACTATACCTCAAAGCGGCAGCTAAGAGCCTTCGTGAGAACAAGGAGATAGTCGTCAGGAGAGGTGACAAGTCGCCAATATGTATTATTCTCAAAAAAGACGAATATCTGGCAAAAATGAACCTCATACTCTCCGACCAAACTAAATTCCAAAGGGTAACGAAGGACACTACAGCCGAATTGAAAACGAAGGTAAACAGATTGAATGAAACTGAACGTCAAGGAATCCGGACTCCACCTGCCAAAGGTTGTTGGGGAATACCAACCTGGTTATGTGTATGGGAATGTCAAGACTCACAAGCCTGGGAACCCACTTCGGGCAATCATCAGCCAGATACCCCACACCCACATACAGACTGGCTAAGCGACTCAACGGCTTGCTGACTCCTTATGTACCTTGTGCTTTCAGCCTGAAGTCTCCAAAGGAATTCGTTGACTTACTGCGGGGAGCACGGGCACGGGGATAAGAGCCTCGTTGGATGTGGAGTCACTGTTTACCAACGTGCCTGTGGACGAAACAATCTCTCTCTCTCTCTCTCTCTCTCTCTCTCTCTCTCTCTCTCTTTCTCTCTCTCTCTCTCACACACACACACATACTAGTTTAGTGTCAGAGTGGTTGACAAATGGAATGCATTAGGAAGTGATGTGGTGGAGGCTGACTCCATACACAGTTTCAAGTGTAGATATGATAGAGCCCAGTAGGCTCAGGAACCTGTACACCAGTTGATTAACAGTTGAGAGGCGGGACCAAAGAGCCAGAGCTCAACCCCCGCAAGCACAACTAGGTGAGTACGTACTCTTTAACTGTATAATAAAAGATCTTAGGGGAATTTTGTTTACATAGGGAGGACACACTGTATCACTGGCCAATAGTGGCCTCCACCTACTACCTCAGCCAGCCAGTCCTCTTAAGGTTTCCCAACGTCAAGAAACTGACGTACTAAAGTGTCCATATCCTCCACTACGGGCTCACCATAGCCCGTGCTACTTGCCCCGCTCCTGTTCCAGGTAAGTTACGGGCTCATTATAGCCCGTGCTACTTGGAACTTGTTCCGAGTAGCTGAATCTATAACAACAACATCCATATCCTAACCTACCAGAGGACCCAAAACAGAAAACGGGACAGTACGTCACTTTCGCCAGCCGCTTCCATTTCCAACTACGACCATTTTTTGGCCTTAGGTAACGCATACGATCGAAATGCGACGTTGTTTGTAAGAGGACAAGTTGAGTGAGGCGGCGGCCACCAGACACTCACGTTGTCAAGAAGGCTTTCTTCCCCCCCATCCCCCCCCCACCTCCCCCCCACCTCCAGTACCACCAAGAACAAAATACTAAATCAAACTCCAACGCCTAGTTAGAATAGAGGAAGTACTCCCACAGCTCCTAGCACCAAGAAGCAGTGTTGCAGCAGTGTTGCAGCAGTGTTGCAGCAGTGTTGGAGCAGTGTTGCAGCAGTGTTGCAGCAGTGTTGGAGCAGTGTTGCAGCAGTGTTGCAGCAGTGTTGCAGCAGTGTTGCAGCAATGCGGCAGCAGTGTTGCAGCAGTGTTGCAGCAGTGTTGCAGCAGTGTTGCAGCAGTGTTGCAGCAGTGTTGCAGCAGTGTTGTACAAGTGTACACAACATGGCTCGCACAATGTGTATTAACAGACAAAATAGTCCCAATAAATGATGCCAAATAATGAATGAAATAATAAAGAAAGTGGACAAAGATGAAGTCACAATAAAGTGAGGAAGGAGAACATGACAAGAGAGAGTCGGGTAAACAGAGAGACACAAGACTAAAGGGACGATACACACACCCACAAGAGGACAACATGAGACTAATAAACCCACGAAAGAAACTAAATAAATATAGCAATAAATGGGAACTTGACAACACGGAGTGTGAGGCCCGGGGAAAACTTTAACATGTGAAAAGTCGCGAAAACTGTGGATGAAAATCTCCATATAGATGTGAAAGTTTGTGTGGGTGTGTGTGTGTGTGGGTGGCCCTTGTGGGTGGCCCTTGTGGGTGGCCCTTGTGGGTGGTCCTGGGAAGCACAGTGAACACTAGTAACGAGGCTCCTCCACAATGAGGATGTAGAGAGAGAGAGAGAGAGAGAGAGAGAGAGAGAGAGAGAGAGAGATTGGCAGAGAGGGAGGTAACTCACACCATAAAGCAGGAGTTAATTAAACTGGTGGACAAGGGACTGAGATGCCTGAAGGAACATGAATGTTCAATTTATATGATGCGTTAATTACCTCCATTGGTCACCTGACTCCCTTGCTCTGTGCTCTCTGTCTCTCTCTCTCTCTCTCTCTCTCTCTCTCTCTCTCTCTCTCTCTCTCTCTCTCTCTCTGTCTCTCTCTCTCTCTCTCTCTCTCTCTCTCTCTCTCTCTCTCTCTCTCTCTCTCTCTCTCTCTCTCTCTCTCTCTCCCTCTCTCTCTCTCTCTCTCTCTCTCTCTCTCTCTCTCTCATCATCACTCTAAATGTTCATCTCTTTAATACAGTTATTAGTGTTATTATTATTATCATTTTATGCCAGATTTCAACTTTATTTTTAATGCTATTACCTATAGAGTGAAGGTGGCACCGGGTGTGTGCCAGGGGCTAGAGTGAAGGTGGCACCGGGTGTGTGCCAGGGGCTAGAGTGAAGGTGGCACCGGGTGTGTGCCAGGGGCTAGAGTGAAGGTGGCACCGGGTGTGTGCCAGGGGCTAGAGTGAAGGTGGCACCGGGTGTGTGCCAGGGGTCAGAGTGAAGGTGGCACCGGGTGTGTGCCAGGGGCTAGAGTGAAGGTGGCACCGGGTGTGTGCCAGGGGCTAGAGTGAAGGTGGCACCGGGTGTGTGCCAGGGGCTAGAGTGAAGGTGGCACCGGGTGTGTGCCAGGGGCTAGAGTGAAGGTGGCACCGGGTGTGTGCCAGGGGCTAGAGTGAAGGTGGCACCGGGTGTGTGCCAGGGGTCAGAGTGAAGGTGGCACCGGGTGTGTGCCAGGGGCTAGAGTGAAGGTGGCACCGGGTGTGTGCCAGGGGCTAGAGTGAAGGTGGCACCGGGTGTGTGCCAGGGGCTAGAGTGAAGGTGGCACCGGGTGTGTGCCAGGGGCTAGAGTGAAGGTGGCACCGGGTGTGTGCCAGGGGCTAGAGTGAAGGTGGCACCGGGTGTGTGCCAGGGGTCAGAGTGAAGGTGGCACCGGGTGTGTGCCAGGGGCTAGAGTGAAGGTGGCACCGGGTGTGTGCCAGGGGCTAGAGTGAAGGTGGCACCGGGTGTGTGCCAGGGGCTAGAGTGAAGGTGGCACCGGGTGTGTGCCAGGGGCTAGAGGGACCACAATAAGCGT
>NC_091192.1:25357902-25630402 GCF_040958095.1 Procambarus clarkii | reverse complement strand
ATCATCAATGGCGCGACATCTTGTGTTTGGAAGGTTTTTGTTATCCAACCTGTTGTTCTGACGGCAAATTTGTTGTGTTCTTTAACAGTAAGGTCTTCCAATATGTCTTATCCTCAATCTTTTACATATGCTTTTTCAGTCCATAGTGTGGAGTGACTGTGTTATATATGTGGCTTCTGCTTTGATGTTTTTGCTTTTCCACAGCGCAGTAACTGGAACTTATCCTCATTAACATCATGTTATTTTCTGTGACCCATTGACTTTATTAACATGGGGTTTGAGGTCTGCCGTGTCCTCTCTACTGTCTCTACTATACAATGTTACACCTAATGCTCTATAATTTTTGCATCAGCTTTGCTACCTCCTTTGTGAAGTGGCGCCATCTACGCTGTTGTATGTCAGGGAGGACGCCAGTATCTAGGATCTGTCTCCAGATTATGTTTAGGACTTATGATAGCAGGTTTTTTGTAATTCTTGATCAATATAGAATTCCAGGAGTGTGGGCCTGGGGCAGAGTGCATGGGTATGCTGTCAATGGCTACTTCTAAGGCCAGTGGGGTTAGGGTGACATCAGATGGGGTTTCATGCTGATGTCACATTCATGAAGACTGCATTTGGATCATTGATCTTCAATATGTTGAGAGTTTCAGTGAAGACAGAATGGTACTGAAGACTCGGTATTGCCGTCATTTATTTGTTTTCATCTGTGAAGGTTTCATCGTCCTTGTGCAAGGGCCCGATGCTGGATGACAGTTTTTGTTGTTGTTTTTGCATACGAGAAAAAGTATTTCGGGTTCCTCTCTCACTTATGGCCTTCTGCTCTCTTTGCTTCTCTTGGAGTTTATATGATTCTTGTAACGTTAGCTGATAGTGCTCTTACTATGACTATTTGCCTTCCTCCTGATAGGTACTCCTTCACCCACTTTAGTAACCTCCCCAACACACCACCAGCCTCCTCTTAGAGTTTACACAGGAGTCGCTTGTGAGAAATATTGTCGAAAGCATTCTGGCAATCTAGGAAAATACAGTCGGTCCAGGCTTATGTATCCTTAGTGTATGTGTCGGGGGGGGAGGAGGGGTTGGTACCTCCCCTCCCCCTGCACACCCCGCCTCGCCCACCCCACAACCTCTCAAGAAGTGATAGTGGGGTGACACTGAGGCCCCGGCCGCCCCACCCTCAACCCTTCTCTACCCGGCTGGCCGTTCACCCTCATAATTAAGGATTATTCTCACAGAAAAGGGAGGAGATTTATCTTGTGGAGCTTTACATAATATGTGGTGAGGATTTACATAATATTAAGCAGCATGAGGAGGTGGAGTAGTGAGGGAGAGTGCTCGCTAAGACACGTGTGTAGGGTAATAGTCAGAGGTCAAGGCCGGCACACTGAAAAATATCTCCGTAAATAAATAGGCCTACTAGAGTCTTCCTTTCATCTTGTGTTACATGGTGTGTTTGGAGCACCTGAGGGGTAATGTTCTCTGCGTCAGTGATCATTATCAGTTGTTATTAATCATGTTATACTTGTGGTTATAATCATTAAGTTGTTGAGAGTGTTTCTGTAGCTAAGTTATTATCAGGGAGCCGGTCGGCCGAGTGGACAGCACGCTGGACTTATGATCCTGTGGTCCTGGGTTCAATCCCAGGCGCCGGCGAGAAACAATGGGCAGATATTCTTTCACCCTATGCCCCTGTTACCTAGCAGTAAAATAGGTACCTGGGTGTTAGTCAGCTGTCACGGGCTGCTTCCTGGGGGTGGAGGCCTGGTGGAGGACCGGGCCGCGGGGACACTAAAGCCCCGAAATCATCTCAAGATAACCTCAAGGAGAGCGCTAGTGGTGTGTGACCACATAGTGCCAGCAAGACATGTCAGGACAAGGAGCTGGGATATGAGCCCGGAGGCCAGGAACGGTGCATAACCACTTGCACCCCTGGGGATCGAACGTCGACCTTGCTAGAAGCGATGGCTATGGGTTATGCTTGCAGTGGGGTCGCTGGCGCCTTCGTGTTGGAGTAAGAAGGTCTAGAATGTGTTAGAGAAATGTTGATCTTTAGTGTTGGTCACATGTTTACACTTTGCTAATGTTGGGTTTGTTTACCAGTTCTTCCCCAAAAGGTTCTCCTTCACCCACTTTGGTACACTTCCCGACACTCGAGCCTCTTTGTCGAGTTTACACACGAGTCGCTTGTGAGGAACACTGTCAAAACCTCTCTGGCACTCCAGGAAAATGCAGCCTGCCCAGCCCTCTCTATACTGTTTAACTTTTGTTATCTTGTCATACCTAATAAGTTGATCAAGTAAGATTTTCCTTCGGTAAATCCATGTTGATTATTGGAAACACTCACGCGCGCTCGCGCACGCTCGTGTGTGTGGTTATCATTCTCTTAATGGGCCGCGGGGCGGCGCTGATGACACGAGGTGCCGCCCGTAGGCCGCCCACTGAGCTACGACCACGCACAATAAGGGCGCCTCCAGAGACACCCACTGGTATCACCACTGGGACTTGACCCCCGAGGGCACCACTTGACCCCCGAGGGCACCACTTGACCCCCGTGGGCACCACTTGACCCCCGAGGGCACCACTTGACCCCCGTGGGCACCACTTGACCCCCGGGGGCACAACTTGACCCCCGGGGGCACCACTTGACCCCAGGGGCACCACCTGACCCCCGGGGGCACCACCTGACCCCAGGGGGCACCACCTGACCCCAGGGGGCACCACCTGACCCCAGGGGGCACCACCTGACCCCAGGGGAGCACCACCTGACCCCAGGGGGGCACCACCTGACCCCAGGGGGGCACCACCTGACCCCAGGGGGCACCACCTGACCCCAGGGGGCACCACCTGACCCCAGGGGGCACCACCTGACCCCAGGGGGGCAGCACCTGACCCCAGGGGGCACCACCTGACCCCAGGGGGGCACCACCTGACCCCAGGGGGCACCACCTGACCCCCGGGGGCACCACCTGACCCCAGGGGGCACCACCTGACCCCAGGGGGCACCACCTGACCCCAGGGGAGCACCACCTGACCCCAGGGGGCACCACCTGACCCCAGGGGAGCACCACCTGACCCCAGGGGGCACCACCTGACCCCAGGGGGCACCACCTGACCCCAGGGGGCACCACCTGACCCCAGGGGGGCACCACCTGACCCCAGGGGGGCACCACCTGACCCCAGGGGGGCACCACCTGACCCCAGGGGGGCACCACCTGACCCCAGGGGGCACCACCTGACCCCAGGGGGCACCACCTGACCCCAGGGGGGCACCACCTGACCCCAGGGGGGCACCACCTGACCCCAGGGGGGCACCACCTGACCCCAGGGGGGCACCACCTGACCCCAGGGGGGCACCACCTGACCCCAGGGGGCACCACCTGACCCCAGGGGGGCACCACCTGACCCCAGGGGGGCACCACCTGACCCCAGGGGGGCACCACCTGACCCCAGGGGGCACCACCTGACCCCAGGGGGCACCACCTGACCCCAGGGGGGCACCACCTGACCCCAGGGGGCACCACCTGACCCCAGGGGGGCACCACCTGACCCCAGGGGGCACCACCTGACCCCAGGGGGCACCACCTGACCCCAGGGGGGCACCACCTGACCCCAGGGGGCACCACCTGACCCCAGGGGGGCACCACCTGACCCCAGGGGGCACCACCTGACCCCAGGGGGCACCACCTGACCCCAGGGGGGCACCACCTGACCCCAGGGGGCACCACCTGACCCCAGGGGGGCACCACCTGACCCCAGGGGGCACCACCTGACCCCAGGGGGCACCACCTGACCCTAGGGGGGCACCACCTGACCCCAGGGGGGCACCACCTGACCCCAGGGGGCACCACCTGACCCCAGGGGGGCACCACCTGACCCCAGGGGGCACCACCTGACCCCAGGGGGGCACCACCTGACCCCAGGGGGCACCACCTGACCCCAGGGGGCACCACCTGACCCCCGGGGGCACCACCTGACCCCAGGGAGCACCACCTGACCCCAGGGGGCACCACCTGACCCCAGGGGGCACCACTGCTCACTCATATAAATAACAAACCGCAATGTTGTGGATAATAACGAATCCTAATCAAATAACAACTTGTTATTATCCAGGATCTTATAGCTGGCAGTTTATGTGTATATATATTCATGTAGGTGTGTCACGTATATATATACATAGTGCCAGCACCAACAGCTCCCCCTCACCCCGCCTCCATATCCCGAGCAAGTCTGCCAGAAAATAGTCATGATGAGGTGGATAAATTACATATTACCGAGGGAGGGGGGGGGGCAGGGAGGGAGAGACGCCCCCCCGCCCCCCACCTCACACATAAAATATTCAGCAAGCTCCACCAATATGTTTAAAATGTGACGTATTAGTCAAAGTTGGAGCAGCGTAACACTGACGCTATTTATAGCATGGGTTTTCATGGAGGGGGGTGGGGGGGGGCGGGGGATGTTCACTTTCACTGCTTTTCATGTGTGGGGTTGTGTTAGGGTTGGTGAACATGTGTGGAGGAGGAGAAGGGTAAACATGCGTTGGTGTCATGTTCGCCAGCAGTATAGTGCGTTGGTGTCATGTTCGCTAGCAGTATAGTGCGTTGGTGTCATGTTCGCTAGCAGTATAGTGCGTTGGTGTCATGTTCGCTAGCAGTATAGTGCGTTGGTGTCATGTTCACCAGCAGTATAGTGCGTTGGTGTCATGTTCGCTAGCAGTATAGTGCGTTGGTGTCATGTTCGCTAGCAGTATAGTGCGTTGGTGTCATGTTCGCTAGCAGTATAGTGCGTTGGTGTCATGTTCACCAGCAGTATAGTGCGTTGGTGTCATGTTCGCTAGCAGTATAGTGCGTTGGTGTCATGTTCGCTAGCAGTATAGTGCGTTGGTGTCATGTTCACCAGCAGTATAGTGCGTTGGTGTCATGTTCGCTAGCAGTATAGTGCGTTGGTGTCATGTTCGCTAGCAGTATAGTGCGTTGGTGTCATGTTCGCTAGCAGTATAGTGCGTTGGTGTCATGTTCACCAGCAGTATAGTGCGTTGGTGTCATGTTCGCTAGCAGTATAGTGCGTTGGTGTCATGTTCGCTAGCAGTATAGTGCGTTGGTGTCATGTTCACCAGCAGTATAGTGCGTTGGTGTCATGTTCACCAGCAGTATAGTGCGTTGGTGTCATGTTCACCAGCAGTATAGTGCGTTGGTGTCATGTTCACCAGCAGTATAGTGCGTTGGTGGTCATGTTCACCAGCAGTATAGTGTGTTGGTGTCATGTTCTCTAGCAGTATAGTGCGTTAGTGTCATGTTCACCAGCAGTATAGTGCGTTGATGTCATGTTCACCAGCAGTATAGTGCGTTGGTGTCATGTTCGCTAGCAGTATAGTGCGTTGGTGTCATGTTCACCAGCAGTATAGTGCGTTGGTGTCATGTTCACCAGCAGTATAGTGCGTTGGTGTCATGTTCGCTAGCAGTATAGTGCGTTGGTGTCATGTTCGCCAGCAGTATAGTGCGTTGGTGTCATGTTCGCTAGCAGTATAGTGCGTTGGTGTCATGTTCGCTAGCAGATGAACGGTGCTTCACCGTGCTTCACTATCACGGTGAAGCAGGTTGGGAAGCTGTGGGCCAGACAGATACTGTGAGGGGCCTCAATAATGTGTCCAGTGTGGAGACATGAGATGTGAAGAGAGACGGAGGCCGGTGCTGGTGAGGGCAGCGGCCTGCCTCACATCCTCACGGTAACACCTTAACATTTCATAACATCAGAGTGGAGAGTTATATGGGTAAGAGAGAGGGGGGGGGATTTAAAAGGGACTCGCCTAGTGTGGGCCAACAGGCCTGCCTTCGGTACTAATATAGATGGGGCTTAGGAGCTGAAGCCCAGCCTGTAAACACACAAGGCAAGGTCTCCAACACAAACCTTAGCAAGGTAACCGTCAGAACAATTACCAGCAAGCGCTCTACCTCTACGAGCGACGGTCTGGCGTCATGCAGGTCGGCGTTCAATCCCCGACCGTCCAAGTGGTTGGACACCATTCCTTTCCCCCCGTCCCATCCCAAGTCCTTATCCTGATCCCTTCCAAGTGCTATATAGTCGTAATGGCTTGGCGCTTTCTCCCTGATAGTTAACAACAACATTGACTGATCTTACAAAATAATAACATCAGATGATTAGGCAAAACAGCAATAATATCAGACTATCAATAGTCAATTGATAGTCAATAAATTGATTATTGTTAATGTCTTGGTCAATAATATATAGTTATCAGCTGGTTATCTTAACTGATTGTCTCCACGAGTTCATCATCAGCTGATGGTCCCAATAACCAAGTTAGTATCATCTTAATTCAATTTATATTACCGGCGCTTAATGGGTTGCTCACTTAATTGGTCATTACAGTGAGCAACTACCCAACCATTAGTCTATTACACCTAATAGCCAATCAGCCCCCTCGGACCAGTAGTGTTCGTGTCAGGTCTCGACCAATTGATCTGGAGGTCACCATGTTGACCCCAGCAGCTGACCCCTGAGAGGTCAACGACCGTAATTAGCCCATTTACCTCGCTAATGGGAACGTTGGCAGATGATAAGATAATAGAGCGGCTTGACCACCTTATATACCTTGTATATACATAAAACAGATTGCCCGTCTATCTGTCTGTCTGTTCGAGGTTAGAGGCCAGATGCTTACGGCTAGTCGCACTAAACTTTGGACAGGATTATTGATGAGTTTACCAAGAGTGTCATATGGGGGTCGAGGTCGCCCCAGTGTCCCTCTGATGGGCGGTCACGAACATCGAGGTTCGTGGATGTGAAATGTTCAGCTCCAGGTCCATAGACTTTAGCATTAGTCTAATGAATTCAGATATTAATTTTCAAACATATTCAAATGAGAGATTTGCACTCTGAGCACAAAGTTATGGTTGCGGCGAGCGGGGGGACGGAAGCGTGTTGGGAGGGAGAACAGAGATGGGGGCAGAGCATGTGTGGGCAGGGAGGGAGGGAGGGAGGGAGGAGACAAGGAGGGAGAGGCCAGCTGTGTAATGGGAAGGAGAAGATGTAGGAGAACATGGCGAGGGTTGGCGGAGTGATATGGAGAAGTTATGTTGTGGGACGCTCAGGGTGTCTTGTGATGTGTTGTGATGGGTGTGTTGTGATGTGTTGTGATGGGTGTGTTGTGATGTGTTGTGATGGGTGTGTTGTGATGTGTTGTGATGGGTGTGTTGTGATGTGTTGTGATGGGTGTGTTGTGATGTGTTGTGATGGGTGTGCGGTGTAGATGGTGTGAACATGTTTACATTGATGAAGATGCCACTGAAGATTGTTACAGCAAGGTGGGAAGGATGGGGCAGGTGTGAGTGAATGTGAAGATGAGGAGGATGTGTGGGGGAGCCCTCACTACCATGTCTACCCGGGCACCGCTGGCTACCCCCATCTAGTATATATGTACACACACACACACACACACACACACACACACACACACACACACACACACACACACACACACACACACACACACACACACACACACACATCTCCCGGAGGGTACAGATTCATCCCAAAATTATGAGAAGGATTAGGACAGAGGAGGACTGCTTGAGACTTCAAGAAGACCTAGACAAGCTGAAGGAATGGTCAAACAAATGGTTGTTAGAATTTAACCCAAGCAAATGTAATGTAATGAAGATAGGTGTAGGGAGCAGAAGACCAGATACAAGGTATCATCTGGGAGATGAAATACTTCAAGAGACAGAGAAGGAAAAAGACTTGGGGGTTGATATCACGCCAGACCTGTCTCCTGCAGCACATATCAAGAGGATAACATCAGCGGTATATGCCAGGCTGGCCAACATAAGAACGGCATTCAGAAACTTGTGTAAGGAATCATTCAGAACTTTGTATACCACATATGTCAGGCCAATCCTGGAGTATGCAGCCCCAGCATGGAGTCCATATCTAGTCAAGGATAAGACTAAACTGGAAAAGGCTCAAAGGTTTGCCACCAGACTAGTACCCGAGCTGAGAGGTATGAGCTACGAGGAGAGACTATGGGAATTAAACCTCACTTCGCTGGAAGACAGAAGAGTTAGGGGGGACATGATCACCACATTCAAGATTCTCAAGGGAATTGATAGGGTAGATAAAGACAGTCTATTTAACACAAGGGGCACACGCACTAGGGGACACAGGTGGAAACTGAGTGTCCAAATGAGCCACAGAGATATTAGAAAGAACTTTTTTTTAGTGTCAGAGTGGTTGACAAATGGAATGCATTAGGCAGTGATGTGGTGGAGGCTGACTCCATACACAGCTTCAAGTGTAGATATGATAGAGCCCAATAGGCTCAGGAATCTGTACACCTGTTGATTGACGGTTGAGAGGCGGGACCAAAGAGCCAGAGCTCAACCCCATATACTCAACCCATAGCTCATATATATATATATATATATATATATATATATATATATATATATATATATATATATATATATATATATATATATATATATATATATATATATATGAAGAATGCAAATCTTCAATAAACAGTGAAGACACAACTGGCTACCTCACACTGCCAGTGTTGCCAACCTCAGAGGCCGCCACAAGACACCCCCCCCCCCCCCCCCGCCTTCACTAGACACGAGGGCAGGTCGCCCCATCACGAGCACCTTACACCTTAATGCAACAAGTGCGCAGACAAACATGTGTATGGACACACCTGTTGATACCTGCACACACAAGTGAGTTACCTTCATAACTTAATCTTGAGGCACGCGAACTTGCACCTCTAATTCAAAGCCCACACTTGCCCTAAACGCTGTGTGTTAGTGGCTCTCCACGAATGTAAAAATACCTATTTTATGTAATCTTACTAACCCATTGTACCTTCTTGTGAATAACTTATTATTATTATTACATAAGTACATACGCCCCCTCATTTTACCTATTAAATGCTCCATACATGACTACCTCACGACCCCACATGTCTACCTCACGACCCTCCTTCCCCATGTCCACCTCAGGCCTACCTCACAAACCCCATCATCATTCCCTTCAAGCAGGGCGCCAAAGGGTGATACTTTGATATCTGACTAAATTATCATTCTTTGGCGTCCGGCTTGGAGAATGGATGTGAGCTGCGCCCGGCTTGGAGAGTGGCTCTGAGGTGCGTCAGGCGGGCAGTGTGGATGTGAGCTGAGTCTGGAGGGAAGAGTGGATGTGAGCTGTGTCCGGCGGGGAGAGTGGATGTGAGCCGTGTCCGGCGGGGAGAGTGGATGTGAGCTATGTCTGGCGGGGAGAGTGGATGTGAGCTGTGTCCGGCAGGGAGAGTGGATGTGAGCTGCGTCCGGCGGGGAGAGTGGATGTGAGCTGTGTCTGGCGGGGAGAGTGGATGTGAGCTGTGTCCGGCGGGGAGAGTGGATGTGAGCTGTGTCTGGCGGGGAGAGTGGATGTGAGCTGCGTCCGGCGGGGAGAGTGGATGTGAGCTGTGTCTGGCGGGGAGAGTGGATGTGAGCTGCGTCCGGCGGGGAGAGTGGATGTGAGCTGTGTCTGGCGGGGAGAGTGGATGTGAGCTGTGTCTGGCGGGGAGAGTGGATGTGAGCTGTGTCTGGCGGGGAGAGTGGATGTGAGCTGCGTCCGGCGGGGAGAGTGGATGTGAGCTGTGTCCGGCGGGGAGAGTGGATGTGAGCTGTGTCTGGCGGGGAGAGTGGATGTGAGCTGCGTCCGGCGGGGAGAGTGGATGTGAGCTGCGTCCGGCGGGGAGAGTGGATGTGAGCTGTGTCTGGCGGGGAGAGTGGATGTGAGCCGTGTCCGGCGGGGAGAGTGGATGTGAGCTGTGTCTGGCGGGGAGAGTGGATGTGAGATGTGTCTGGCGGGGAGAGTGGATGTGAGCTGCGTCCGGCGGGGAGAGTGGATGTGAGCTGTGTCCGGCGGGGAGAGTGGATGTGAGCTGTGTCTGGCGGGGAGAGTGGATGTGAGCTGTGTCTGGCGGGGAGAGTGGATGTGAGCTGTGTCTGGCGGGGAGAGTGGATGTGAGCTGCGTCCGGCGGGGAGAGTGGGTGTGAGCTGCGTCCGGCGGGGAGAGTGGATGTGAGCTGTGTCTGGCGGGGAGAGTGGATGTGAGCTGCGTCCGGCGGGGAGAGTGGGTGTGAGCTGCGTCCGGCGGGGAGAGTGGATGTGAGCTGCGTCCGGCGGGGAGAGTGGATGTGAGCTGCGTCCGGCGGGGAGAGTGGATGTGAGCTGCGTCCGGTGGGGAGAGTGGATGTGAGCTGCGTCCGGCGGGGAGAGTGGATGTGAGCTGCGTCCGGCGGGGAGAGTGGATGTGAGCTGTGTCTGGCGGGGAGAGTGGATGTGAGCTGTGTCTGGCGGGGAGAGTGGATGTGAGCTGCGTCCGGCGGGGAGAGTGGATGTGAGCTGTGTCTGGCGGGGAGAGTGGATGTGAGCTGTGTCTGGCGGGGAGAGTGGATGTGAGCTGTGTCCGGCGGGGAGAGTGGATGTGAGCTGTGTCCGGCGGGGAGAGTGGATGTGAGCTGTGTCCGGCGGGGAGAGTGGAGTCATTATCTTGCTTTACCACAACATTCAAAATAGGGGGTACTAAAATACGTTAGTACTTTGGATACTAAAGTAACCTAACTACTCACAGAACCTAACTAACATATGCATAGGAAATGTGGATATTTGAGCCACTGCTTTGATAGTGCACCTCATTTTGTACGTCTGGGACAATAGCATACAAAATGAGTTGCATACAATAGCATACAATTATTGGGTAGTTTATTAAGACAACCGGCGCCATTACCAGTGTGGCCGCACCACTGTGGCGGGGAGGTGCTCTTTCCACTCATATATTGGTACAGTGTGCTATACGTAGCTTAGGATCTTATGGAATTACAAACACGTACGCGCGCGCGCATACACACACACACGCACAAAAGGTACCATTTGGGAGATGAAATTCTTCAAGAGTCGGAGAGAGAGAAAGACTTGGGGTTGATATCACGCCAGACCTGTCCCCTGCAGCCCACAGTATCCTACTACAACAAGGTGAGTACAGAGACATGTCCTCGCGGCCGAGTGGACGGCGCTCACAGTTGGTAGTCCTAAATGGCTGGGTTCAGAGCTGATGCCCCTGTTCACCTAGCAGCAAATGGGTACCTGGGAGTTAGACAGCCGGTACGGGCATCTTCCTGCTGATGTGTATAAATGTGACAGAAAAATATGTAGTAGACGTGAAAATTAGGTCCGAAGTCATTATACCAGACAGCCGATTGTTAGTAAGGCGGGGCCCAAGAGCTAACAGCTCCACTCTGCAGGCACAAATAGTACATACACATAGTGAAACAAATAATAAATACAAACACAGAGCTCGGTGTCTTGCTCTATGACAATAGGGAGGTCAAAGTTAGGTGGTGGAGAGAGGCGCCTCGGCCACCATCCCTCACTGTGTGTGTGTGTGTGTGTGTGTGTGTGTGTGTGTGTGTGTGTGTGTGTGTGTGTGTGTGTGTGTGTGCGTGCTCCCAGCGTGGACACCCGCCGTCTGAGTGCCTGCACTCACCTAGTGCCACTCGGCTAGTTGTGCTGCACGCTTCACCATGTGCTCTCAAGCCTCGCCTTTCCACCATCATTACTTCAACCCAGTGGCTCTTTTCACACTTTATTTTTCACATTATTTTTATTTATTTTATTCATTTTTGTATTTATTATTATATATGTCGTACCTAGTAGCCAGAACGCACTTTTTGGACTACTATACAAGGCCCGATTTGCCTAATAAGCCAAGTTTTCCTGAATTAATATGTTTTCTCTAATTTTTTTCTTATGAAATGATAAAGCTAACCATTTCATTATGTATGAGGTCAATTTTTTTTTATTGGAGTTAAAATTAACGTAGATATATGACCGAACCTAACCAACCCTACCTAACCTAACCTAACCTATCTTTATAGGTTAGGTTAGGTTAGGTAGCCAAAAAAGTTAGGTTAGGTTAGGTTAGGTAGGTTAGGTCGTCGAAAAACAATTAATTTATGAAAAGTTGGCTTATTAGGCAAATCGGGCCTTGCATAGTAGGCTGAGAAGTGCGTTCTGGCTACTAGGTACGACATATATATATATATATATATATATATATATATATATATATATATATATATATATATATATATATATATATATATATATATATATGTGCGGAAAATCCACAGAGAAATATGAAATGAGGTGAACGTTTCGGCTTTGTTAAAGCCTTTGTCAACACCAGACTGACTCACAGACTGACTGACTGACTGACTGATATATATATATATATATATATATATATATATATATATATATATATATATATATATATATATATATATATATATATATATATATATATATATTATATTTATTTATTTATTTTACTTTTTGTACAATTTACTTACAATAAAACTTGTGTATGGAATTGGCTTCGACAACTTGCCCAACCGTTCCTCATATTTATGACTCTTAGACTGAAAAGTTCTTTCTGGCATCACTGTGACTCATCTGTGTCTCCAGTTTTCAATCGTGTTCTCTCGTTCCTTAATTTGGACATTGTTTTTATATCTGCTTTGTCAATCCTCCTTTAATATCTTATATGTCGTTATCATGTCTGCTCTATTTCATTCTTTCTTCCAGTGTAGCGAGGTCCAGTTTCCTCGGTCTTTCCTCATAGCTCAGTCCCCTCACCTCAGGGACGAGTCCGGTGCAGCATACCCTGGTTGATAGCTGGTTGACCCGATAACAGCTCTGACAAAGGCTGTATACAGCGCTCGGAAGGGAACTGTCTCCAAGTTGGTGAAGGATAACAGGACGTTAGTCAGTATGGCATTTACCGCCCTCGTTATCCTGCTGATGTCTGCCTCTGGTGTTATCCTGCTGATGTGTGCCGCTGGTGTTATCCTGCTGATGTCTGCCGCTGGAGTTATCCTGCTGATGTGTGCCGCTGGTGTTATCCTGCTGATGTCTGCCACTGGTGTTATCCTGCTGATGTCTGCCGCTGGTGTTATCCTGCTGATGTCTGCCTCTGGTGTTATCCTGCTGATGTCTGCCACTGGTGTTATCCTGCTGATGTCTGCCACTGGTGTTATCCTGCTGATGTCTGCCACTGGTGTTATCCTGCTGATGTCTGCCACTGGTGTTATCCTGCTGATGTCTGTCGCTGATATTATCCTGCTGATGTCTGCCACTGGTGTTATCCTGCTGATGTCTGCCTCTGGTGTTATCCTGCTGATGTCTGCCGCTGGTGTTATCCTGCTGATGTGTGCCGCTGGTGTTATCCTGCTGATGTCTGCCACTGGTGTTATCCTGCTGATGTCTGCCGCTGGTGTTATCCTGCTGATGTCTGCCTCTGGTGTTATCCTGCTGATGTCTGCCACTGGTGTTATCCTGCTGATGTCTGCCACTGGTGTTATCCTGCTGATGTCTGCCACTGGTGTTATCCTGCTGATGTGTGCCGCTGATGTTATCCTGCTGATGTCTGCCGCTGGTGTTATCCTGCTGATGTCTGCCTCTGGTGTTATCCTGCTGATGTCTGCCACTGGTGTTATCCTGCTGATGTCTGCCACTGGTGTTATCCTGCTGATGTCTGCCACTGGTGTTATCCTGCTGATGTCTGCCTCTGGTGTTATCCTGCTGATGTCTGCCGCTGGTGTTATCCTGCTGATGTCTGCCTCTGGTGTTATCCTGCTGATGTCTGCCACTGGTGTTATCCTGCTGATGTCTGCCGCTGGTGTTATCCAGCTGATGTCTGCCTCTGGTGTTATCCTGCTGATGTGTGCCGCTGGTGTTATCCTGCTGATGTCTGCCGCTGGTGTTATCCAGCTGATGTCTGCCTCTGGTGTTATCCTGCTGATGTCTGCCGCTGATGTTATCCTGCTGATGTCTGCCGCTGGTGTTATCCTGCTGATGTCTGCCGCTGATGTTATCCTGATGTCTGCCGCTGGTGTTATCCTGCTGATGTCTGCCACTGGTGTTATCCTGCTGATGTCTGCCGCTGGTGTTATCCTGCTGATGTCTGCCTCTGGTGTTATCCTGCTGATGTCTGCCTCTGGTGTTATCCTGCTGATGTCTGCCTCTGGTGTTATCCTGCTGATGTCTGCCGCTGGTGTTATCCTGATGTCTGCCGCTGATGTTATCCTGATGTCTGCCACTGGTGTTATCCTGCTGATGTCTGCCACTGGTGTTATCCTGCTGATGTCTGCCGCTGGTGTTATCCTGCTGATGTCTGCCTCTGGTGTTATCCTGCTGATGTCTGCCGCTGATGTTATCCTGATGTCTGCCGCTGGTGTTATCCTGCTGATGTCTGCCGCTGGTGTTATCCTGCTGATGTCTGCCTCTGGTGTTATCCTGCTGATGTCTGCCGCTGATGTTATCCTGATGTCTGCCACTGGTGTTATCCTGCTGATGTCTGCCACTGGTGTTATCCTGCTGATGTCTGCCTCTGGTGTTATCCTGCTGATGTCTGCCGCTGGTGTTATCCTGCTGATGTCTGCCTCTGGTGTTATCCTGCTGATGTCTGCCACTGGTGTTATCCTGCTGATGTCTGCCGCTGGTGTTATCCAGCTGATGTCTGCCTCTGGTGTTATCCTGCTGATGTGTGCCGCTGGTGTTATCCTGCTGATGTCTGCCGCTGGTGTTATCCAGCTGATGTCTGCCTCTGGTGTTATCCTGCTGATGTCTGCCGCTGATGTTATCCTGCTGATGTCTGCCGCTGGTGTTATCCTGCTGATGTCTGCCGCTGATGTTATCCTGATGTCTGCCGCTGGTGTTATCCTGCTGATGTCTGCCACTGGTGTTATCCTGCTGATGTCTGCCGCTGGTGTTATCCTGCTGATGTCTGCCTCTGGTGTTATCCTGCTGATGTCTGCCCCTGGTGTTATCCTGCTGATGTCTGCCTCTGGTGTTATCCTGCTGATGTCTGCCGCTGGTGTTATCCTGATGTCTGCCGCTGATGTTATCCTGATGTCTGCCACTGGTGTTATCCTGCTGATGTCTGCCACTGGTGTTATCCTGCTGATGTCTGCCGCTGGTGTTATCCTGCTGATGTCTGCCTCTGGTGTTATCCTGCTGATGTCTGCCGCTGATGTTATCCTGATGTCTGCCGCTGGTGTTATCCTGCTGATGTCTGCCGCTGGTGTTATCCTGCTGATGTCTGCCTCTGGTGTTATCCTGCAGATGTCTGCCGCTGATGTTATCCTGATGTCTGTCACTGGTGTTATCCTGCTGATGTCTGCCGCTGATGTTATCCTGATGTCTGCCACTGGTGTTATCCTGCTGATGTCTGCCGCTGATGTTATCCTGATGTCTGCCACTGGTGTTATCCTGCTGATGTCTGCCGCTGATGTTATCCTGATGTCTGCCGCTGGTGTTATCCTGCTGATGTCTGCCTCTGGTGTTATCCTGCTGATGTCTGCCTCTGGTGTTATCCTGCTGATGTCTGCCGCTGGTGTTATCCTGCTGATGTCTGCCGCTGGTGTTATCCTGCTGATGTCTGCCGCTGGTGTTATCCTGCTGATGTCTGCCTCTGGTGTTATCCTGCTGATGTCTGCCGCTGATGTTATCCTGATGTCTGCCACTGGTGTTATCCTGCTGATGTCTGCCGCTGGTGTTATCCTGCTGATGTCTGCCGCTGGTGTTATCCTGCTGATGTCTGCCTCTGGTGTTATCCTGCTGATGTCTGCCGCTGATGTTATCCTGATGTCTGCCACTGGTGTTATCCTGCTGATGTCTGCCGCTGGTGTTATCCTGCTGATGTCTGCCGCTGGTGTTATCCTGCTGATGTCTGCCTCTGGTGTTATCCTGCTGATGTCTGCCGCTGGTGTTATCCTGCTGATGTCTGCCTCTGGTGTTAGGTCTCCAGTTATGTCCACTCATAAGTCTTCCTGTTTTTCACAAGTTGTAAGTTATCTTCCCTTCATTCTGTACTGTATTTGAAGTCTTCTTGCCCCAACGCCTATCCTTATAACCTTGCATTTGTCAGAGTTAAAGTCTAGAAGCCATTTTTTCAGAACATCTCTGGCGATTGTCTAGTTCATCTTGTAATATATTTCAGTCTTCCTCAGTTGTGATTCGCCAGATTAGTTTAACTTCGTCAGCAAACATGGAAAAGAGTGAGCTTCCGTCCTCTATTGTATCGTTTATATATATATTAGGAGCATACTTGTAGCGACCCTTGAGGTACTCCACTCGTTACCTCTCTCCATCCTGATAGTTAGCTTGTTACTATGACTATTGGGCTTCCCCCTGATGGGTACTCCTCCACCCGCTGTAGTGCTGCTCCCAACACGCCTCCACCAGCCTCCTCTTTGACATAGAGGAGGCTGTAACTTTTTAAAGTTACAGGAGGCTTTTACTCCCGTAACAGCTGGCTAACTCCCAGATACCTATTTACTACTAGGTAACAGGGACAGCAGGGTGAAAGAAACTCTGCCCATTTGTTTCCGCCATCGCTGGGGATCAATCCCCGGTCGAGAGGACTACGTATCCCGAGTGCTGTCCACTCAGCCATCAGGCGCCCAGGTGTGTCACAATAACATCGGGAAGCAGAAGGTTTTCAGGGAAAACTAAATATGAGGAACATTAACAAAGCGGAGATAGATGAAGGAGGAGGAGGAGGGAGAGGGAAGGAGAGGCAGGTGGAGGAAGGGAGGTAAGAAGGGAGGGAGGGCACATTGTGCTGTGTGGGGGAACAACAAGGAGCCAGGCTAACACTATTCCCTTAGGCACGGACAGTGTAGACACTGTAGACAGACAGTGTAGACAGTGTAGAGAGTGTAGACAGACAGTGTAGAGAGGTTAGGGTACATGAGCGCCAACAAGTGGAGGAAGAGAGCCGGCACTGAGGAAGGAGTAGCGAGGGTGCCACACTACCCACCACAGTCACCCTGGCCGCCGTGGCCGCACACACACAACAGGACATCCGCAGTGCGACGGTTTAGTATGACTGTTGCTTTATTACCTCCCGTGTTGTTGAGGCTATCATCATAACGCTCCCAGAGTGTGTCAGTCCTCACTACTGATCACGTGGCCCTGGGTGTCTCACCCTCCCCTCTGGTGGCGACATGAGCATCACGTAGATAGTTCTTGACACACTCTGTACTCCCTTCATATTGTCCAGGGTAGATAGTTCTTGACACACTCTGTACTTCCTTCATATTGTCCAGGGTAGATAGTTCTTGACACACACTGTACTTCCTTCATATGGTCCAGGGTAGATAGTTCTTGACACACTCTGTACTTCCTTCATATGGTCCAGGGTAGATAGTTCTTGACACACACTGTACTTCCTTCATATGGTCCAGGGTAGATAGTTCTTGACACACTCTGTACTTCCTTCATATGGTCCAGGGTAGATAGTTCTTGACACACACTGTACTTCCTTCATATGATCCAGGGTAGATAGTTCTTGACACACTCTATACTTCCTTCATATGGTCCTGGGTAGATAGTTCTTGACACACTCTGTACTCCCTTCATATGGTCCAGGGAGGCTGAACAATGTACATGTACCTAAATGTGCTAAAAGCTGCATAATGTCCTCATGTTTTCACCACCGTCACCACCACCACCACCAGCACCCACCAACACCACCACCACCCCCAACACCACCACCAGCCCCCACCACCACCACCACCACCACCAGCCCCCACCACCACCACCACCACCACCCAGGGTCCACCCTCCATCAGCAGGCATGACAGCCACCACCACCACCACCACCAGCCCCCAACACCACCACCAGCCCCCAACACCACCACCAGCCCCCAACACCACCAGCCACCACCAACCACCACCAGCCCCCAACACCACCACCACCCCCACCACCAACCACCACCAGCCCCCAACACCACCACCACCCCCACCACCAACCACCACCACCACCCCCAACACCACCACCACCACCACCACCACCACCACCCCCAACACCACCACCACCACCACCACCACCACCACCACCACCACCCAGGGTCCACCCTCCATCACCGAGCATGACAGCCACCACCCTCGCTGACAGCAAGATATACAACATTCACCGTCTTTCTAACACATTTCCAGGTTGCTATTGCAAAACGATATTGCACAGCAGAGCATCAAAGACGGTTTGGATTTACATATTCAGTGGGCTCTTGTATCATGTGTGTACTTCATAGCTGCCTTGGCTCTTGTATCAGGTGTGTACTTCATAGCTGCCTTGGCTCTTGTATCATGTGTGTACTTCATAGCTGCCTTGGCTCTTGTATCAGGTGTGTACTTCATAGCTGCCTTGGCTCTTGTATCAGGTGTGTACTTCATAGCTGCCTTGGCTCTTGTATCAGGTGTGTACTTCATAGCTGCCTTGGCTCTTGTATCAGGTGTGTACTTCATAGCTGCCTTGGCTCTTGTATCAGGTGTGTACTTCATAGCTGCCTTGGCTCTTGTATCAGGTGTGTACTTCATAGCTGCCTTGGCTCTTGTATCATGTGTGTGCTTCATAGCTGCCATGGCGCTTGTATCAGGTGTATACTTCATAGCTGCCATGGCTCTTGTATCATGTGTGTACTTCATAGCTGCCTTGGCTCTTGTATCATGTGTGTACTTCATAGCTGCCATGGCTCTTGTATCATGTGTGTACTTCATAGCTGCCTTGGCTCTTGTATCATGTGTGTGCTTCATAGCTGCCATGGCGCTTGTATCAGGTGTATACTTCATAGCTGCCTTGGTTCTTGTATCAGGTGTGTACTTCATCGCTGACATAGTTCTTGTATCAGGTGTGTACTTCATCGCTGACATAGTTCTTGTATCAGGTGTGTACTTCATCGCTGACATAGTTCTTGTATCAGGTGTGTAGTTCATAGCTGTGTTTCTCTTATCAACGACTGTTGGACTAAAGAAGTTCTTACTGACATCTCTGTGGTCCATCTGTGTTACCTGGCACAGATATAATGAAAGAAACAGCCCCGCTCCTGTGCCAGGTAAGTCCACTACGGGCTCACCATAGCCCGTGCTACTTGCCCCGCTCCTGTGCCAGGTAAGTCCACTACGGGCTCACCATAGCCCGTGCTACTTGCCCCCGCTCCTGTGCCAGGTAAGTCCACTACGGGCTCACCATAGCCCGTGCTACTTGCAACTTTTCTTCCGTGTAGCTGAATCTAAAACAACAACAACTAGCGAAGGAAGTATCGATGGGATCAACTCCTGTGGATTCCTTCCCATATTGGTCTCCGAAGGCATGACAGGACTGACGAGTTGGCCATTTGCTCGTAAAGATTGTATTTATGTCTTTGAGCAGCGTGAGGGAGCAGCAATGTTCCGGTAATAGCAACAAAATCTAGTAAACTTCAGCTAATTGAAAATCACGCCACTCTATCATCATTCTTTAATGCAGGAAGAACCGCGCGTCTATGGGTGCTTCAGCAGGGGTTAGCAGACTTGTAGATGTTACCACTGCTGGGCTCAGACTCGGCTACAAGTACCTCTGGGAGTCTGCACCACCTGCTGGCCTACAGCAGACTAAATGTTACCTCCGTCAACACAACTAGTCATACACTTCGCATCACTATGTACTTGAATGCGAAAAAAAATGGCTGAATTCAGAGCTAATTCTATCGATGGTTTTCACGAAATGTGTATAAGTACTTCATGATAATGTACTACCAGAGATCTTAGCGAAGTACCCATGTAATGGCACCATCTTAGGCCTACTCGTCCTTGCTAAAGGAGGGGGAGGGGGGGGGGCAAATAATATAGCCTCACAAAACAAAGGTAAACTCTGAGGCTCCACTTATATATACTTTAATCTGGTACACTTGAAGAGTATTCTTACTGGCTCTAGTCCACACTTATCTCTGCCTTACACTAGTAATTATACAGCGTGAATGAACAACATTTAAGAAGCCATGTGACCCAGAATGCCAAAGATAAGGTCAAGACAGTCAACACAACCACTGAGAATCACACAACTGTCAGCCGCCGCCGCCACCTCTGGCACATATAACTAAACAATCCTATACCTAATTAGTCCATATGACAGCACCACCACAAATACAATACGTTCGTCACTGCCTTAGTTACCACGTGGGATAATCCTCCAACCTGAGCTAACGTGTGGGATGAACATCGGAAGGGTTGGCCAGCCTACAGTGGTGGCCGAGCGCTCTGTTTACACTCCTTCACTTGGCGTTCCAATGTTTTCTGCTTCCACATCTTATTACTTTTCATTTCTCATTTTGTCTAAACTGGTTTTCAACATTTAACAGTTATATTTTTCAACATGCTTTCCAGCTACAGAACATACTTGGAATAGTCTCTTTTATCGATATTAAGTAGTTGTTTACATCTTTTGAGAGAGGTTCGTTCTCCCACTGTAGTTATGCCCCTGCACATGTGCAGAAGAGCTGCTGAAGTGGCGGGAATTTTGAAATTTAACTTTTCCCACCCCCAACAATTATTACATATATTCACCATAAAACATTCCCAGAGGTCCCTTCCTACCATCCAGTGTGTTGACTGTGGGTAATGTATACTTATGAGTGTAAAGCTGCCGTCCAGTTGGGTGGGGTGCGGAGCTCGGTTACCAACTGTTTAACTGACAACCGCCAGATGTAAATTGTCTTTTATAGCGAATAATGTGGAACACTTTTTGAACCACTTTTGATATATTAAAACAAAAGGCTGTTGATTTCTGTATATATATTTGTGTATATATGTAAGTATGTGTGTACTCACCTAGTTGTGCTTGTGGGGGCTGAGCTCTGGCTCTTTGGTCCCGCCTCGTAACTGTCAATCAACTGATGTACAGGTTCCTGAGCCTACTGGGCTCTATCATATATATATGTTTAAAACTGTTTATGGAGTCAGCCTCCACCATAACACTGCCTAGTTCATTCCATTTACTAACTACTCTGATACTGAAAAAGTTATTTCTAATGGCTCATTTGGGTACTCTGCTTCCACCTGTGTCCCCTTGTTCGTGTGCCACCCGTGTTAAATAATAAATTCTTGTCTTCCCTCCCAATTCCCTCGAGAATTTTGTATGTGGTGATCATGTCTCCCCTAGCTCTACTGTCTTCCAGCGACGTGAGGTGCGTATGTGTAAGCATGTAAGAATAGGGAGCAATAGCGCACTAAACAGTGAAATAATGACCTACTATTTTGAAAAAGCAAGAAAAGTAGATTGAATATTTCTGTCCCAAATTTGGACCCTCTTCAGCAGTGAGCGAGAATTACAGCTGAAGCTGCTTTCATGGCGTCACGTTATTTGTCATAGGAGGAAGTGTACCACCTGTGTCCCCTCTCTCTGGGTCCTGTGATGGCACCTGCCCTTCCTCGTGTCTCTCCTTCTATTCATACCTTGTACTCGTACTTTGGCTGAGTGGACAGCGCTCGGGATTCGTAGTCCTAAGGTCCCGGGTTCGATCCCCGGCAGAGGCAGAAACAATTGGGCATAGTTTCTTTCACCCTGATGTCCCTGTTCACCTAGCAGTAAATAGGTACTTGGTAGTTAGACAGCTGCTACGGGCTGCTTCCTGGGGGTGTGTAACAAAAAGGCCTGGTCGAGGACCGGGCCGCGGGAAAGCTAAGCCCCGAAATCATCTCAAGATAAGAAGATATACCGTGCGGGTATGTCTTTCAACCCTTCCAACTTTTGCTAGCTTCTTTATGCGTTGCACATGCATACATTAGTCTGACATACGTGATGTCCAGAGTTCTTATTGGATACTTGATCAAATTCCTTAAGACAATGTGTAACTCATGCCAAGAGTGATCAGTGTTCCTCGTATCTCTCTCACTCTGATCCTAACTTGTCCAGTAACTCCCCTCTAAGACTTTATTATAGAAAACTGTTTTAACTAAATAACGTCTTCTGGATTTCCCCAAATAATAAGTATGTACTCACCTAATTGTGGTTGCAAGGTTTGAGCTCTGGCTCTTTGGTCCCGCCTCTCAACCGTCAATGAACAGGTGTACAGGTTCCTGAGCCTACTGGGCTCTATCATATCTACACTTGAAACTGTGTATGGAGTCAGCCTCCACCACATCACTTCCTAATGCATTCCATTTGTCAACCACTCTGACACTAAAAAAGTTCTTTCTAATATCTCTGTGGCTCATTTGGGCACTCAGTTTCCACCTGTGTCCCCTAGTGCGTGTGCCCCTTGTGTTAAATAGCCCGTCTTTATCTACCCTGTCGAGACAGGCTATTTAACACAAGGGGCACACGCACAAGGGGACACAGGTGGAAACTGAGCGCCCAAATGAGCCACAGAGATATTAGAAAGAACTTTTTTAGTGTCAGAGTGGTTGACAAATGTGTGTGTGTGTGTGTGTGTGTGTGTGTGTGTGTGTGTGTGTGTGTGTGTGTGTGTGTGTGTGTGTGTGTGTGTGTGTGTGTGTGTGTGTTTGTTTTACAGGAATCTGATAGATTAACATTTGTATGTATATGTGTGTCGGCGTGCTTGGTAGGGCTTATCTAACTTATCTTATCTTAGTTGCTAGTTATATGGATACACACACACACGTTATCTGCGTATATGGTTATATAAACTTGTCGAAAAGTGACATTATTGAAATGTTTATTCTTTCTTTACAGAAGCGGCCGCGGTGGGGGTGCGGTACGACACCTCCCTCACCTGGAGCATGGATGCCACAACTTCCCAGACGTAGGAGGTGAGAAATAAACCATTTGCCTGAATTTACCTGAAGCCCACTATCTAGTAGCCTCGATGGGGACAGGAAACCAACGGCTTGTCAAAGGTCCCACCATTCTTGTACAGCCATTAGGACGCACAGCGTATCCCACAAGACTAATTACACACACCCCAGGAAGCAGCCCGTAGCAGCTGTCTAACTCCCAGGTACCTATTTACTGCTAGGTGTACGTTTCCCTTCACCTGATGACACTGTTCACCTAGCAGTTGTTGCCCTCGGGGGGGTGGGGGGGGAGGCCTCGGTACAAGCCTAACGTATATACATACATATGCCGTATATATATATATATTATATATATATTATATATATATATATATATATATATATATATATATATATATATATATATATATATATATATATATATATATGTCGTACCTAGTAGCCAGAACGCACTTCTCAGCCTACTATGCAAGGCCCGATTTGCCAAATAAGCCTAGTTTTCATGAATTAATGTTTTTTCGACTACCTAACCTACCTAACCTAACCTAACCTAACGTTTTCGGCTACCTAACCTAACCTAACCTATAAAGATAGGTTAGGTTAGGTTAGGTAGGGTTGGTTAGGTTCGGTCACATATCTACGTTAATTTTAACTCCAATAAAAAAAAATTGACCTCATACATAATGAAATGGGTAGCTTTATCATTCCATAAGAAAAAAATTAGAGAAAATATATTAATTCAGTAAAACTTGGCTTATTAGGCAAATCGGGCCTTGAATAGTAGGCTGAGAAGTGAGTTCTGGCTACTAGGTACGACATATATATATATATATATATATATATATATATATATATATATATATATATATATATATATATATGAGGCGTGTGTGTGGGTCCCGCACACTGAGTGTTGACTGTCGGCTCCTCCTCCCCCCAGCCCCCCCCCCCCGGCACTTAGGCTTATCCAGGCCCCCTACGTCAACAACTGGCCCTCTCCTGCATGCCACCCACAACAGTTGTCTACCTCCCGGCCACCTTTTTACTGCTGGGTGAACAGAGGCGTTAGGTGATAGCAAGTGAGCCACTTTGATATACCTATATAAGGCTCTAGTTGGGCCGCATCTAGAGTATCCCCCAGTACCACTACACACCATAAAGAAACTAACATGCAGAAACTGCAAGCAGTACAAAATAAGGCGCTAAGGAGAGCAGCAAAACACCGTCCACCATATGATCAGACAGTCCAGGAGCTCCAGGAACTCCTGAACACACAGTCACTAAACATCAGACTACAGCACCAAGCCTCCAGGGTGTGGAACACCATCCCAATGTTAGAAAGATTACTCCAAGATGAGACGCCCCACTCCCACAGTTGGTGACCCAAGATGAGACGCCCCACTCCCACAGCTGGTGGCCCAAGATGAGACGCCCCACTCCCACAGCTGGTGGCCCAAGATGAGACGCCCCACTCCCACAGCTGGTGGCCCAAGATGAGACGCCCCACTCCCACAGCTGGTGACCCAAGATGAGACGCCCCCACTCCCACAGCTGGTGGCCCAAGATGAGACGCCCCACTCCCACAGCTGGTGGCCCAAGATGAGACGCCCCACTCCCACAGCTGGTGGTCCAAGATGAGACGCCCCACTCCCACAGCTGGTGGCACAAGATGAGACGCCCCACTCCCACAGCTGGTGGTCCAAGATGAGACGCCCCCACTCCCACAGCTGGTGGCCCAAGATGAGACGCCCCACTCCCACAGCTGGTGGCCCAAGATGAGACGCCCCACTCTTACAGCTGGTGGCCCAAGATGAGACGCCCCACTCCCACAGCTGGTGGTCCAAGATGAGACGCCCCACTCCCACAGCTGGTGGCCCAAGATGAGACGCCCCACTCCCACAGCTGGTGGCCCAAGATGAGACGCCCCACTCCCACAGCTGGTGGTCCAAGATGAGACGCCCCACTCCCACAGCTGGTGGCCCAAGATGAGACGCCCCACTCCCACAGCTGGTGGCCCAAGATGAGACGCCCCACTCCCACAGCTGGTGGCCCAAGATGAGACGCCCCACTCCCACAGCTGGTGGTCCAAGATGAGACGCCCCACTCCCACAGCTGGTGGTCCAAGATGAGACGCCCCACTCCCACAGCTGGTGGTCCAAGATGAGACGCCCCCACTCCCACAGCTGGTGGCCCAAGATGAGACGCCCCACTCCCACAGCTGGTGGCCCAAGATGAGACGCCCCACTCCCACAGCTGGTGACCCAAGATGAGACGCCCCACTCCCACAGCTGGTGGCCCAAGATGAGACGCCCCACTCCCACAGCTGGTGGCCCAAGATGAGACGCCCCACTCCCACAGCTGGTGGCCCAAGATGAGACGCCCCACTCCCTCAGCTGGTGGCCCAAGATGAGACGCCCCACTGCCACAGCTGGTGGCCCAAGATGAGACGCCCCACTCCCACAGCTGGTGGCCCAAGATAAGACGCCCCACTCCCACAGCTGGTGGCCCAAGATGAGACGCCCCACTCCCACAGCTGGTGGCCCAAGATGAGACGCCCCACTCCCTCAGCTGGTGGCCCAAGATGAGACGCCCCACTCCCACAGCTGGTGGCCCAAGATGAGACGCCCCACTCCCACAGCTGGTGGCCCAAGATGAGACGCCCCACTCCCTCAGCTGGTGGCCCAAGATGAGACGCCCCACTCCCTCAGCTGGTGGCCCAAGATGAGACGCCCCACTCCCACAGCTGGTGGCCCAAGATGAGACGCCCCACTCCCACAGCTGGTGACCCAAGATGAGACGCCCCACTCCCACAGCTGGTGGTCCAAGATGAGACGCCCCACTGCCACAGCTGGTGGTCCAAGATGAGACGCCCCCACTCCCACAGCTGGTGGTCCAAGATGAGACGCCCCACTGCCACAGCTGGTGACCCAAGATGAGACGCCCCACTGCCACAGCTGGTGACCCAAGATGAGACGCCCCACTCCCACAGCTGGTGGCCCAAGATGAGACGCCCCACTCCCTCAGCTGGTGGCCCAAGATGAGACGCCCCGCTCCCACAGCTGGTGACCCAAGATGAGACGCCCCACTCCCACAGCTGGTGGCCCAAGATGAGACGCCCCACTGCCACAGCTGGTGGCCCAAGATGAGACGCCCCACTCCCACAGCTGGTGGCCCAAGATGAGACGCCCCACTCCCACAGCTGGTGGCCCAAGATGAGACGCCCCACTCCCACAGCTGGTGGCCCAAGATGAGACGCCCCACTGCCACAGCTGGTGGCCCAAGATGAGACGCCCCACTCCCACAGCTGGTGGCCCAAGATGAGACGCCCCACTGCCACAGCTGGTGGCCCAAGATGAGACGCCCCACTGCCACAGCTGGTGGCCCAAGATGAGACGCCCCACTCCCACAGCTGGTGGCCCAAGATGAGACGCCCCACTCCCACAGCTGGTGGCCCAAGATGAGACGCCCCGCTCCCACAGCTGGTGGCCCAAGATGAGACGCACCGCTCCCACAGCTGGTGACCCAAGATGAGACGCCCCACTCCCACAGCTGGTGGCCCAAGATGAGACGCCCCACTGCCACAGCTGGTGGCCCAAGATGAGACGCCCCACTGCCACAGCTGGTGGCCCAAGATGAGACGCCCCACTCCCACAGCTGGTGGCCCAAGATGAGACGCCCCACTGCCACAGCTGGTGGCCCAAGATGAGACGCCCCACTCCCACAGCTGGTGGCCCAAGATGAGACGCCCCACTCCCACAGCTGGTGGCCCAAGATGAGACGCCCCACTGCCACAGCTGGTGGCCCAAGATGAGACGCCCCGCTCCCACAGCTGGTGGCCCAAGATGAGACGCCCCACTCCCACAGCTGGTGGCCCAAGATGAGACGCCCCACTCCCACAGCTGGTGGCCCAAGATGAGACGCCCCACTCCCACAGCTGGTAGCCCAAGATGAGACGCCCCACTCCCACAGCTGGTGGCCCAAGATGAGACGCCCCACTGCCACAGCTGGTGGCCCAAGATGAGACGCCCCACTGCCACAGCTGGTGGCCCAAGATGAGACGCCCCACTCCCACAGCTGGTGGCCCAAGATGAGACGCCCCACTGCCACAGCTGGTGGCCCAAGATGAGACGCCCCACTCCCACAGCTGGTGGCCCAAGATGAGACGCCCCACTTCCACAGCTGGTGGCCCAAGATGAGACGCCCCACTCCCACAGCTGGTGGCCCAAGATGAGACGCCCCACTCCCACAGCTGGTGGCCCAAGATGAGACGCCCCACTTCCACAGCTGGTGGCCCAAGATGAGACGCCCCACTGCCACAGCTGGTGGTCCAAGATGAGACGCCCCACTGCCACAGCTGGTGGCCCAAGATGAGACGCCCCACTCCCACAGCTGGTGGCCCAAGATGAGACGCCCCACTTCCACAGCTGGTGGCCCAAGATGAGACGCCCCACTCCCACAGCTGGTGGCCCAAGATGAGACGCCCCACTGCCACAGCTGGTGGCCCAAGATGAGACGCCCCACTCCCACAGCTGGTGGCCCAAGATGAGACGCCCCACTGCCACAGCTGGTGGCCCAAGATGAGACGCCCCACTGCCACAGCTGGTGGCCCAAGATGAGACGCCCCCACTGCCACAGCTGGTGGCCCAAGATGAGACGCCCCACTGCCACAGCTGGTGGCCCAAGATGAGACGCCCCACTGCCACAGCTGGTGGCCCAAGATGAGACGCCCCCACTGCCACAGCTGGTGGCCCAAGATGAGACGCCCCACTGCCACAGCTGGTGGCCCAAGATGAGACGCCCCACTGCCACAGCTGGTGGCCCAAGATGAGACGCCCCACTGCCACAGCTGGTGGCCCAAGATGAGACGCCCCACTGCCACAGCTGGTGGCCCAAGATGAGACGCCCCACTGCCACAGCTGGTGGCCCAAGATGAGACGCCCCACTCCCACAGCTGGTGGCCCAAGATGAGACGCCCCACTCCCACAGCTGGTGGCCCAAGATGAGACGCCCCACTGCCACAGCTGGTGACCCAAGATGAGACGCCCCACTGCCACAGCTGGTGGTCCAAGATGAGACGCCCCACTGCCACAGCTGGTGGTCCAAGATGAGACGCCCCACTGCCACAGCTGGTGGCCCAAGATGAGACGCCCCACTCCCACAGCTGGTGGCCCAAGATGAGACGCCCCACTGCCACAGCTGGTGACCCAAGATGAGACGCCCCACTGCCACAGCTGGTGGTCCAAGATGAGACGCCCCACTCCCACAGCTGGTGGCCCAAGATGAGACGCCCCACTGCCACAGCTGGTGGCCCAAGATGAGACGCCCCACTCCCACAGCTGGTGACACAAGATGAGACGCCCCACTCCCACAGCTGGTGACACAAGATGAGACGCCCCACTGCCACAGCTGGTGACCCAAGATGAGACGCCCCACTGCCACAGCTGGTGGTACAAGATGAGACGCCCCACTGCCACAGCTGGTGGCCCAAGATGAGACGCCCCACTCCCACAGCTGGTGGCCCAAGATGAGACGCCCCACTGCCACAGCTGGTGACCCAAGATGAGACGCCCCACTGCCACAGCTGGTGGTCCAAGATGAGACGCCCCACTGCCACAGCTGGTGGTCCAAGATGAGACGCCCCACTCCCACAGCTGGTGGTCCAAGATGAGACGCCCCACTGCCACAGCTGGTGGTCCAAGATGAGACGCCCCACTCCCACAGCTGGTGGTCCAAGATGAGACGCCCCACTGCCACAGCTGGTGGTCCAAGATGAGACGCCCCACTGCCACAGCTGGTGGTCCAAGATGAGACGCCCCACTCCCACAGCTGGTGGCCCAAGATGAGACGCCCCACTCCCACAGCTGGTGGCCCAAGATGAGACGCCCCACTCCCACAGCTGGTGGCCCAAGATGAGACGCCGCACTGCCACAGCTGGTGGTCCAAGATGAGACGCCCCACTGCCACAGCTGGTGGTCCAAGATGAGACGCCCCACTGCCACAGCTGGTGGTCCAAGATGAGACGCCCCACTCCCACAGCTGGTGGCCCAAGATGAGACGCCCCACTCCCACAGCTGGTGGCCCAAGATGAGACGCCCCACTCCCACAGCTGGTGGTCCAAGATGAGACGCCCCACTGCCACAGCTGGTGGCCCAAGATGAGACGCCCCACTGCCACAGCTGGTGGCCCAAGATGAGACGCCCCACTCCCACAGCTGGTGACACAAGATGAGACGCCCCACTCCCACAGCTGGTGACACAAGATGAGACGCCCCACTGCCACAGCTGGTGACCCAAGATGAGACGCCCCACTGCCACAGCTGGTGGTCCAAGATGAGACGCCCCACTGCCACAGCTGGTGGCCCAAGATGAGACGCCCCACTCCCACAGCTGGTGGCCCAAGATGAGACGCCCCACTGCCACAGCTGGTGACCCAAGATGAGACGCGCCACTGCCACAGCTGGTGGTCCAAGATGAGACGCCCCACTCCCACAGCTGGTGGTCCAAGATGAGACGCCCCACTGCCACAGCTGGTGGTCCAAGATGAGACGCCCCACTCCCACAGCTCGTGGTCCAAGATGAGACGCCCCACTGCCACAGCTGGTGGTCCAAGATGAGACGCCCCACTGCCACAGCTGGTGGTCCAAGATGAGACGCCCCACTCCCACAGCTGGTGGCCCAAGATGAGACGCCCCACTCCCACAGCTGGTGGCCCAAGATGAGACGCCCCACTCCCACAGCTGGTGGTCCAAGATGAGACGCCCCACTGCCACAGCTGGTGACCCAAGATGAGACGCCCCACTGCCACAGCTGGTGGTCCAAGATGAGACGCCCCACTGCCACAGCTGGTGGTCCAAGATGAGACGCCCCACTGCCACAGCTGGTGGCCCAAGATGAGACGCCCCACTGCCACAGCTGGTGGTCCAAGATGAGACGCCCCACTGCCACAGCTGGTGGTCCAAGATGAGACGCCCCACTCCCACAGCTGGTGGTCCAAGATGAGACGCCCCACTCCCACAGCTGGTGGTCCAAGATGAGACGCCCCACTGCCACAGCTGGTGGTCCAAGATGAGACGCCCCACTCCCACAGCTGGTGGTCCAAGATGAGACGCCCCACTCCCACAGCTGGTGGTCCAAGATGAGACGCCCCACTCCCACAGCTGGTGGTCCAAGATGAGACGCCCCACTCCCACAGCTGGTGGGAGCCCCACAGCCCCACAGAACATAATTCCTAGATGAAATACTGATCATAAATTCCTCCCCCAATAATGAATTAATAAACAAAATATATAGACAAATAATACTAAAATAAAGAGCCTTAAAGAGAACAACATAACATGTGTGGAAGCATCAGGGAGTGTGTATATATGAATGCTACACACTATTCATCTATACACATCCATATGTGGTGAAACACATGTGAAGAACCTCTCACACTCTCACAGCTCCCTGACACGAGGGAGCCAGCTTAGCTTACCTGCCAACACCCACACATCGTGTCAGCAAGGCGGACAGTCCGCCTGCTTTCATACCTCTCACTGTATTTCCCATTTCTAAACTTTCCCTCCACCTGTGCCTCTCCATCCTCATTACTCCCCAAAAATGTTCTCTGTCTATCCCATTCTCCAGAGTGGTGTGTCCTGAGACAGGGAGCAGCGTGGAGCGAGGACAGGCGGGGGACGCAGGAGAGGCAGGCCACACCCCCCCCCCCCCCCTGGATGGAACTGTGGGCAGGTTGCTTCTCTCCCTCAGCCTCTCACCTCAGCGGGAGCCATGAAGGCCAGACACTTCGGCAGGCGCTTCTCCCTCCAGGTATGTGGGCACCTGGGGGGGGGGGAGGGGGAGGGAGGGAGGGAGGGAGGGAGGGAGGAAGAGAACCTAGGCAATTATGATAAAAAATGTATGACATTGCATATCAGACAGACTAATAAATGTTTAGCCTAACCCTATATAGTGCCTTGTGATAGTCGACATATTGGGAACGAAGTCTGACCCTTCAGTGAGCATGAAAAGCCACTGATTCACCCAAGGCAGCCAGGAAACCTACGGCACAATGCACACCTTCTTGACAGCAGTAGCTGCAACACCTTACATGAAGCACAAGTCCACTCCCATCTTGAGCATGCACCCTCTCCTGCACTCTCTCGCCCCTCATCACTCATCACAATTTTATACAAAATCGAGAATCGAGCATGAAGGCTCATCTCTAGTCTTGACCAAGTCTGGTGGGAACGGTCTGAACATCAGAGCCTGCAACACCGTCGTGACGTTGGTGGTCTTACTGTTATGTACAAGGCCAACATTCTCAAAGTTCCGCACCTGGCCAAACTCCGTGGACATCCAGTAGTTCTCACTTGTAGTACTAGGCTCTCAACCTTAAACAGTCTCCGAGGCTGACTGGCATCAGGAACTTGTTGGCCCAACAGGTTGATACACGGGAGATCAGGTCAAGTGATCACATGAAGGCTCTGGCACACAGTTGGCTACACGCTCATCCTCTTCCTTATATCATTGATACTTAACATTACAATTAGTTTATTCTTGAAATCAATAATAAACTCATCAGGTGAGCTGTTGCAGTATTTGAGAGAGAGAGAGAAAGAGAGAAAGAGAGAGAGAGAGAGGGAGAGAGAGAGAGAGAGAGAGAGAGAGAGAGAGAGAGAGAGAGAGAGAGAGAGAGAGAGAGAGAGAGAGAGAGAGAGAGAGAGAGAGAGAAAGAGAGAGAGAGAGAGAGAATGTGTATTTTGTTTACTCACCTATTTGTGCCTGCAGGGTCGAGCATTGACTCTTGGATCCCGCCTTTCGAGCATCGGTTGTTTACAGCAATGACTCCTGTCCCATTTTCCTATCATATCTAGTCTTAAAATTATGAATAGTATTTGCTTCCGCAACCTGTTCCTTGAGTGCATTCCATTTTCCCACTACTCTCACGCTAAAAGAAAACTTCCTAACATCTCTGTGACTCATCTGAGTTTTCAGTTCCCACCCATGTCCCCTCGTTCTGTTATTATTACGTGTGAACATTTCATCTATTTCCACTCTGTCAATCCCTCTGAGTATTTTATACGTTCCTATCATATCCCCCTCTCTCTCTTTTTTTTCTACTGTCGTCAGGTTCAATTCCTTCAGGCGATCTTTGTACCCCATCCCTCGTAATTTTCCGACAAGCCTCGTCGCAAACTTCTGAACCTTTTCCAGTTTCCTTATGTGCTTCTTCAGGTGGGGGCTCCATGATGGCGCGGCATACTCTAAGACTGGCCTCACATAGGCAGTGTAAAGCGCCCTAAATGCCTCCTTACTTTGGTTTCTGAATGTTGTTCTAACTTTCGCCAGTGTAGAGTACGCTGCTGTCGTTATCCTATTTATATGTGCCTCAGGAGTTAGATTAGGTGTCACATCCACTCCCAGGTCTCTTTCTCGAGTCGTCACAGGTAGGCAGTTCCCCTTCATTGTGTACTGTCCTTTTGGTCTCCTATCTCCTAGTCCCATTTCATTAACTTTACATTTGCTGGTGTTGAACTCCAGTAGCCATTTCTCTGACCATCTCTACAACCTGTCGAAGTCCTCTTGGAGGATCCTACAATCCTCATCTGTCACAACTCTTCTCATTAATTTCGCGTCATCCGCGAACATCAACATGTAGGACCCGACTCCTGTAGACATGTCGTTAACGTATATTAGAAATAGAGCTGGTCCCAGCCCAGATCCTTGAGGTACTCCACTCGTTACTGTCTCGCCCTTGACTGTTACTCTCTGGCTCCTGCCTGTTAGGTAGTTCCTTACACAAGGTAAGGCCTTTCCGCTTACTTCCGCCTGCCTCTCAAGTGTGAATAGCAGTCTCATGTGCGGCACTGTGTCAAAGGCTAGATACAGTACCACACAGGAGACTGTGTGTACTCACCTAATTGTGCTTGCTGGGGTTGAGCTCTGGCTCTTTGGTCCCGCCTCTTAACCATCAATCAACTGGTGTACAGGTTCCTGAGCCTACTAAACTCTATCATATCTACACTTGAAACTGTGTATGGAGTCAGCCTCCACCACATTACTTCCTTATGCATTCCATTTGTCAACCACTCTGACACTAAAAAAGTTCTTTCTAATATCTCTGTGACTCATTTGGGCACTCAGTTTCCACCTGTGTCCCCTAGTGCGTGTGCCCCTTGTGTTAAATAGACTGTCTTTATCTACCCTATCAATTCCCTTGAGAATCTTGAATGTGGTGATCATGTCCCCCTAACTGTTCTTTCTTCCAGAGAAGTGAGGTTTAATTCCCGTAGTCTCTCCTCGTAGCTCATACCTCTCAGCTCGGGTACTAGTCTGGTGGCAAACCTTTGAACCTTTTCCAGTTTAGTCTTATCCTTGCCTAGATATGGACTCCATGCTGGGGCTGCATACTCCAGGATTGGCCTGACATATGTGGTATACAAAGTTCTGAATGATTCCTCACACAAGTTTCTGAATGCCGTTCTTATGTTGGCCAGCCTGGCATATGCCGCTGATGTTATCCTCTTGATATGGGCTGCAGGAGACAGGTCTGGCGTGATGTCAACCCCCAAGTCTTTTTCTCTCTCTGACTCTTGAAGAATTTCATCTCCCAGATGATACCTTGTGTCTGGTCCCCTGCTCCCTACACCTATCTTCATTACATTACATTTGGTTGGGTTAAACTCTAACAACCATTTTTTCGACCATTCCTGCAGCTTGTCTAGGTCTTCTTGAAGCCTCAAGCAGTCCTTCTCTGTCTTAATCCTTCTCATAATTTTGGCATCGTCAGCAAACATTGAGAGGAATGAGTCTATACCCTTTGGGAGATCATCCACTGCACACCCTGGACCCTGATAAACACACATAGAACGTGTGTGTGTGTGTGGGTGTGTGTGTGTGTGTGTGTGTGTGTGTGTGTGTGTGTGTGTGTGTGTGTGTGTGTGTGTGTGTGTGTGTGTGTGTGTGTGTGTATTCACCCTAGTTGTATTCACCTAGTTGTGTTTGCGGGGGTTGAGCTTTGCTCTTTCGGCTCGCCTCTCAACTGTCAATCAACTGTTTACTCTTTTGTTTATCCACGTGACAGCTGACTAACTCCCAGGTACCTATTTACTGCTAGGTAACAGGGGCATTCAGGGTGAAAGAAACTTTGCCCATTTGTTTCTGCCTTGTGCGGGAATCGAACCCACGCCGCAGAATTACGAGTCCTGCGCGCTATCCACCAGGCTATCAGGGGCCCCAGTGTGTGTGTGCGTGCGTGCGTGCGCGTGTGTGTGAGTGCCTATATATTGAGAAACAATCAGTTCCCCCCCTCCCCTCCCCCCCCCCAGGGATCCAAGACATTCCAACAACAACCCGCAGCCTTAACTGCCCCTAATTACCCAGATAGATTCAAACGACCCCAACTCTCATAAGCAACAATCTACCCCCTGCAAGTCCTAATTACCACACTACTGCCAATTTAATGCACCAAATAACCAATTACGTCTGCCAGTTACAGACGTATGTGACCCCGTGACATTACCACCTGTTGGTGAGGTGACCACCTGTTGGTGAGGTGACCACCTGTTGGTGAGGTGACCACCTGTTGGTGAGGTGACCACCTGTTGGTGAGGTGACCACCTGTTGGTGAGGTGACCACCTGTTGGTGAGGTGACCACCTGTTGGTGAGGTGACCACCTGTTGGTGAAGTGACCACCTGTTACTTTATTATTTATGGTGTATTTCGTTTGATTAAATAATCAGAATGTTTACTATATATAAATCATGCTCTCTGAGTGGCCAGGAAGACATGCTCTCTGAGTGGCCAGGAAGTCATGCTCTCTGAGTGGTCAGGAAGACATGCTCTCTGAGTGGTCAGGAAGACATGCTGTCTGAGTGGACAGGAAGACATGCTCTCTGAGTGGTCAGGAAGACATGCTCTCTGAGTGGTCAGGAAGACATGCTCTCTGAGTGGTCAGGAAGACATGCTCTCTGAGTGGCCAGGAAGACATGCTCTCTGAGTGGTCAGGAAGTCATGCTCTCTGAGTGGCCAGGAAGACATGCTCTCTGAGTGGCCAGGAAGACCTGCTGTCTGAGTGGTCAGGAAGACATGCTCTCTGAGTGGCCAGGAAGACCTGCTGTCTGAATGGCCAGGAAGACATGCTCTCTGAGTGGCCAGGAAGACATGCTCTCTGAATGGTCAGGAAGTCATGCTCTCTGAGTGGCCAGGAAGACATGCTCTCTGAGTGGCCAGGAAGTCATGCTCTCTGAGTGGTCAGGAAGACATGCTCTCTGAGTGGTCAGGAAGACATGCTGTCTGAGTGGACAGGAAGACATGCTCTCTGAGTGGTCAGGAAGACATGCTCTCTGAGTGGTCAGGAAGTCATGCTCTCTGAGTGGCCAGGAAGACCTGCTGTCTGAGTGGTCAGGAAGACATGCTCTCTGAGTGGCCAGGAAGACATGCTCTCTGAGTGGTCAGGAAGTCATGCTCTCTGAGTGGCCAGGAAGACATGCTCTCTGAGTGGCCAGGAAGACCTGCTGTCTGAGTGGTCAGGAAGACATGCTCTCTGAGTGGCCAGGAAGACCTGCTGTCTGAATGGCCAGGAAGACATGCTCTCTGAGTGGCCAGGAAGACATGCTCTCTGAGTGGTCAGGAAGTCATGCTCTCTGAGTGGCCAGGAAGACATGCTCTCTGAGTGGCCAGGAAGTCATGCTCTCTGAGTGGTCAGGAAGACATGCTCTCTGAGTGGTCAGGAAGACATGCTCTCTGAGTGGTCAGGAAGTCATGCTCTCTGAGTGGCCAGGAAGACATGCTCTCTGAGTGGCCAGGAAGTCATGCTCTCTGAGTGGCCAGGAAGACATGCTCTCTGAGTGGCCAGGAAGTCATGCTCTCTGAGTGGTCAGGAAGACATGCTCTCTGAGTGGTCAGGAAGACATGCTGTCTGAGTGGTCAGGAAGACATGCTCTCTGAGTGGCCAGGAAGACCTGCTCTCTGAGTGGCCAGGAAGACATGCTCTCTGAGTGGTCAGGAAGACATGCTCTCTGAGTGGTCAGGAAGACATGCTCTCTGAGTGGTCAGGAAGACATGCTCTCTGAGTGGTCAGGAAGACATGCTCTCTGAGTGGCCAGGAAGACCTGCTCTCTGAGTGGCCAGGAAGACATGCTCTCTGAGTGGCCAGGAAGACATGCTCTCTGAGTGGCCAGGAAGACATGCTCTCTGAGTGGTCAGGAAGTCATGCTCTCTGAGTGGTCAGGAAGTCATGCTCTCTGAGTGGCCAGGAAGACATGCTCTCTGAGTGGCCAGGAAGACATGCTCTCTGAGTGGCCAGGAAGTCATGCTCTCTGAGTGGTCAGGAAATCATGCTCTCTGAGTGGCTTTAGACACGACTATACCCACTCAGGTGAGGTACTATGGAAGACTACTCAGAGATCACCATTTCTTAATTAAAATAGGTAGTGACTTTTGAGAAGCCAAAAACAGACTTCATTTATGTTATTCCATAAGTAAATCTTATTTATAATATAATCACTTAGAATATATGAATATTAAATTAGATTACAAAATTAATAACAGAGTTAAGAATGACAAAACTGTGTGGATTGTTTACTGAAAATATGAAATATATAATTAATGAGTTCGTCATTTTTCTCTTGTGCCTGCGACACTTGCCGCCAGCCGGCGCTGTATGAGGAGGACCCGGTGAGTCAATACTCATGCTCTGTGTACTCTCCTAGTGGTCCTGGCCGCGGTTGAGTCTCGGCTCTTGGGTCCCGCCTCTCAACTGTCAATCAACTGATGTATAGATTCCTGAGCCTACTGGGCTCTATCATATCTACACTTGAAACTGTGTATGGAGTCAGCCTCCACCACATCACTGCCTAATGCATTCCATCCGTTAACTATTCTGACACTGAAAAAGTTCTTTCTAACGTCTCTGTGGCTCATGTGGGTACTCAGTTTCCACCTGTGTCCCCGTATTCGCGTCCCACCAGTGTTAAATAGTCCATCCCTGTCCATCCCTGTCCATCCTTGTCTACCCTGTCAATTTCCCTGAGTATTTTGTAGGTGGTGATCATGTCTCCCCTTACTCTTCTGTCTTCCAGTGTCGTAAGGTGCATTTCCCGCAGCCTTTCCTCGTAACTCATGCCTCATAGTTCTGGGACTAGTCTAGTGGCATACCTCATAACTTTTTCCAGCTTCGTCTTGTGCTTGACAAGGTACGGGCTCCATGCTGGGGCTGCATACTCCAGGATTGGTCTTACATATGTAGTATAAAAGATTCTCAATGATTCCTTACACAGGTTCCTGAACGCTGTTCTGATGTTAGCCAGCCTCGCATATGCCGCAGACGTTGTTCTTTTTATGAGGGCTTCAGGAGACAGGTTTGGTGTGGTATCAACTCCTAGATCTTTCTCTCAGTCCGTTTTTTTTTATTTATTTATTTTTATTTATTTATTTATATACAAGAAGGTACATTGGGTTTGTGAGAATACATAGCATAATATTTACAATCTTGTAAAGCCACTAGTACGCGCAGCGTTTCGGGCAGGTCCTTAACCTAACAGATAATTTTAAGTACGTAAATTCTAGCAGAATTAATAAAATAGTAACAGATACATTGCAAGAAAAAAATGAGATTAGAGAGATTAGTAAGTATATTAAAGCACATTGGTATATTAAAGCTCTAATTGATTACATTGACAGCTTGATTGGTAATTTAAACAAGATTAATAGACACCATACAGCAGATTGATAGCACATATAAGAAGACAGCAATGATCACAATGGTAAAGATGTTCGGATTGGGTACATAAAGATTGGGTGATTGGGTTTCATGAAGTACTTCATCTCCTATTCTGTATCGTGTGTCTGGCCTCCTGTTTCCACCGCCTAGTTTCATTACTTTACATTTACTCAGGTTAAACTTCAGCAGCCATTTGTTGGACCATTCATTCAGTCTATCTAGGTCGTCTTGTAGCCTCTTACTATCATCCTCTGTTTCAATCCTCCTCATAATTTTTGCGTCATCAGCAAACATTGAGAGAAACGAGTCTATACCCTCTGGGAGATCATTTACATATATCAGAAACAGAATAGGTCCAAGGACTGACCCCTGCGGGACTCCAATTGTGACGTCACGCCAATCTGAGACCTCACCCCTCACAGTGACTCACTGTCTTCTGTTGCTTAGGTACTCCCTTATCCAGTGGAGTACCTTCCCTGTCACTCCAGCCTGCATCTCGAGCTTTTTCTCTAGCCTCTTGGGTGGTACTGTATCAAAAGCTTTCTGGGAATTCAAAAATATGCAGTCTGCCCACCCTTCTCTTTCTTGCCTGATTTTTGTTGCCTGGTCGTAGAATTCAAGTAACCCTGTGAGGCAGGACTGTGTGTGTGTATATACTCACCTAATTGTGCTTATGGGGGTTGAGCTTTGTCTCTTTGGTCCCGCCTCTCAACTGTCAATCAACTGGTGTACAGATTCCTGAGCCTACTGGGCTCTATTATATCTACATTTGAAACTGTGTATGGAGTCAGCCTCCACCACATCACTGCCTAATGCATTCCATTTTTTAACTACTCTGACACTGAAAAAAATTTTCTGGCGTCTCTGTGGCTCATCTGGGTACTAAGTTTGCACCTGTGTCCCCTTGTTCGTGTCCCTCCCGTGCTGAAGAGTTTGTCTTTGTCCACCCTGTCAATTCCCCTGAGAATTTTGTAGGTGGTTATCATGTCTCCCCTTACTCTTCTGCTTTACAGGAATGTGAGGTTCAGCTCCTTTAGCCTTTCCTCGTAGCTCATTCCTCGTGTGTGTGTGTGTGTGTGTGTGTGTGTGTGTGTGTGTGTGTGTGTGTGTGTGTGTGTGTGTGTGTGTGTGTGTGTGTTCACTGTCAACATTTACCGAGGCAGAAGTGTAGTGATACAAATGGTGGCGTTACTCCGTCTCTGTGAGTGTTACACCCGGGGCTCCCCACTGCACCTCTGTCTTCCTCAACCCTCACACAAGCCGCCACTCACCTCACCTCACCTCACCTCACCTCACGCTCACATCAGCTTAACATCATATAATACTGTGCCACGAACACTCTCACATTACGTTTACGGGCTATTCACGCCCGTACCACCTCTTGGGTGGCTTAATCTTTATCAATCAATCACTTTCACATGTTCATTATGAAATGAACATGTGAAACTGTATGAAAGAAGTTTAGGAATTAACTGTAGAGTTAACTTTTAAACTTCTTTCATGCATTTATAGAAAGTGATATTCAAGTGGTTTTTGTACTTGAGAAAACATTATTTTGTGCATGTTAAACAAAACATAATAATGTTTTTTGTGCATGTTAAACAATATATATATTGGGCTGTCGGCGGCCAAAAACATTACTAAAGAAACTAATTCGCTCATTCAGACCAAAATAATGACAAAACTGACATAACTAAATATTCTCACAACAAAAAAATTAAATAATGATAAAAATTGTTAATAAGTGCTCTCTCTTCCCCCCCCCCCCCCCCCCGGGGCGTGAAGCCATCAGCCAGGAGCAGCCAGCATGACCCGCCGGCAGCAGCAGCAGCAGGCAGACGAGCAACAGCAGCAGTAGCAGCAGCAGGAGGAGCGGGGCCCTCAGGGGCGTGCCCGGGCGTGGGGGCGGCCACTCCTGAGGGCTGTGAGGGCCAGACCAGGAGGTACAGAGTGGTGGTGATGGGCGCCGCCAAGGTTGGTAAGACCGCCATCATCAACCAGTTCCTTTACGACTCCTTCACGCCCAAGTACACCAGGACGGTGGAGGAGATGCATCATGGCGAGTACGAGGTGGGTACCAGGTAGATGGACAGGGGTAGGGGGTAGATGGGCAGGGGGTAGGGGTAGATGGGCAGGGGTAAGCCATGGGGGGGGGTTAAGAGAGATTAAGAAAAGGGACATTTAGGAGTGAGAGAGAGCGCGAGGGAGCCTTCAACACCACGGAGATGTCTCTAGACTTACTATTCTGTACAAGACAAATGTTCTCAAGATTCCCTATTTGTCCCAACTCTGTGGACAACCAGTAGATGGCACCCGTGACACAAGACGCTCAGCCATCAACAGCCAGACGCTGACTGGACCTTTCTCAATAACCTCACTCCATCAGCGATCATTCATTCCTAACCTCACTGCCATCTGGAAGACGTTTACTGAACATGTCAATACTTCCCCAACACTTTCCACCAACTCTAAGAAAGCTTCAACTCACAGCTGGCTCCTGACTCTTCCTGTTTCCTACTTCATAATTACTTAGTATTACGTTTGAGTTTACTGGTAATTGTTACAATAATAAGCTTATAAAATGCGTGTTTCTAGGGTTAGGGTTGAGATGAGCTGACGCAAGATAACAGCTCTAAGCTTACAGTTGAGCTGGTATCGTCACCATAATGTGTAGATAGTTGCAGACTCTCAAACCGGTGTTCAACTTTACAAACAGAGATGCTAGCCATTCAAAAGGCTTTGGAACATGTTCTTGATGAACACCGACAACATGTTATCATACATATAGATTCGAGAACCGCCATTGAAACCTTGCAACAAGAACACATACGTGATAACATACATCTGATCACAAATGTCATATCATTAATGCAAACACTCAAACGAAAAGGCCGACGGGTACTTATCAACTGGGTGCCAAGTCACGTGGGAATAATAGGAAATGACATTGCAGACGAAGCTGCAAAACTTGCAACTAAGAGAAGAAATGTAGACATTTACATACCACAGAGTCTATCACAGATTAAGAAAGTAATTAGAAACAGAACAATGCAGGAGATGTACAGTGACCACAACACAGCAGTTGCAACATCAGGATCTGCGGGTTGGTACAAGAATTCAACCAACTACGAACCACTTAGTTTGATGAAAGGGAGCAGTAGAGCAACAGAAGTACACTTACATCGCATCAGGCTTGGATACCCATGTGCATGGGAAGTAGTCTTAAAGGTTCCGGAAGATGAGAGGAAATGTCAGCACTGTGGAGAAATGCCCGACAGACCACTGGAACATTATCTAACACAGTGCACAGCTACAAATTCAGCAACATGTCACCTAAGATTCAACAGAGCAGAAGAAGTTGTTAAACACACGGGGCAATATCTTACTGAAGCGACCATACGAGTCATCAATACTCATACTCCGCCCAAGTAAAACAGAAACAAGCAACACTTAGTGGGCCAGCCAGAGGCTTAGGGCCCGCACAGTGGGCCAGCCAGAGGCTTAGGGCCCGCGCAGTGGGCCAGCCAGAGGCTTAGGGCCCGCGCAGTGGGCCAGCCAGAGGCTTAGGGCCCGCGCAGTGGGCCAGCCAGAGGCTTAGGGCCCGCGCAGTGGGCCAGCCAGAGGCTTAGGGCCCGCGCAGGAATATCACTGCAAAAAAAAAATCACTATACTTCCTAGAGAAGCCCAGTGTGTGTGTGTGTGTGTGTGTGTGTGAGAGAGAGAGAGAGAGAGAGAGAGAGAGAGAGAGAGAGAGAGAGAGAGAGAGAGAGAGAGAGAGAGAGAGAGAGAGAGAGAGAGAGAGAGAGGGAGAGAGAGAGGGAGAGAGAGAGAGAGAGAGAGAGAGAGAGAGAGAGAGAGAGAGAGAGAGAGAGAGAGAGAGAGAGAGAGAGAGAGAGAGAGAGAGAGAGAGAGAGAGAGAGAGAGAGAGAGAGAGAGAGAGAGAGAGAGAGAGGGAGAGAGAGAGGGAGAGAGAGAGAGAGAGAGAGAGAGGGAAAGAGAGAGAGAGAGAGAGAGAGACAGAGAGAGAGAGAGAGAGAGAGAGAGAGAGAGAGAGAGAGAGGGAGAGAGAGAGAGAGAGAGAGAGAGAGAGAGAGAGAGAGAGAGAGAGAGAGAGAGAGAGAATACACTACACTCATATAGCCTATATAGCCTCAGTAACTCCAGGCGTGATATCCACGGTGCATGTCCTAAGGTTACCGTGTCCCCGTGTCCCCAGGTCTCGGGCATGTCCCTCACGCTGGACATCCTGGACACGTCTGGCTCCTACGAGTTCCCGGCGATGAGGGAACTCTCTGTCAACACGGCCGACGCCTTCATCCTCGTCTACTCCATCACTGATGATGAGTCCTTCCAGGAGGTACGTGTCCTTACCCGTGTCCCAGTGTCCTCACCCGTGTCCCAGTGTCCTCACCCGTGCCCCAGTGTCCTCACTCGTGTCCCAGTGTCCTCACCCGTGTCCCAAAGTCCTCACCCGTGTCCCAGTGTCCTCACCCGTGTCCCAAAGTCCTCACCCGTGTCCCAGTGTCCTCACCCGTGTCCCAGTGTCCTCACCCGTGTCCCAGTGTCCTCACCCGTGTCCCAGTGTCCTCACCCGTGTCCCAGTGTCCTCACTCGTGTCCCAGTGTCCTCACCCGTGTCCCAAAGTCCTCACCCGTGTCCCAGTGTCCTCACCCGTGTCCCAGTGTCCTCACCCGTGTCCCAGTGTCCTCACCCGTGTCCCAGTGTCCTCACCCGTGTCCCAAAGTCCTCACCCGTGTCCCAGTGTCCTCACCCGTGTCCCAGTGTCCTCACCCGTGTCCCTGTGTCCTCACCCGTGTCCCAGTGTCCTCACCCGTGTCCCAGTGTCCTCACTCGTGTCCCAGTGTCCTCACCCGTGTCCCAGTGTCCTCACCCGTGTCCCTGTGTCCTCACCCGTGTCCCAGTGTCCTCACTCGTGTCCCAGTGTCCTCACCCGTGACCCAGTGTCCTCACCCGTGTCCCAAAGTCCTCACCCGTGTCCCAGTGTCCTCACCCGTGTCCCAGTGTCCTCACCCGTGTCCCAAAGTCCTCACCCGTGTCCCAAAGTCCTCACCCGTGTCACAGTGTCCTCACCCGTGTCACAGTGTCCTCACCCGTGTCCAAAAGTCCTCACCCGTGTCCCAGTGTCCTCACCCGTGTCCCAGTGTCCTCACCCGTGTCCCAGTGTCCTCACCCGTGTCCCAGTGTCCTCACCCGTGACCCAGGCCGCAGGTGGCCGCAGGTGAGAGTAGCGTTAGTGTGCGGGGGTGTGAGAGTAATGGTCCCAACTAACCTCCGCCTCCTGCCACAGGTGCGACACCTTCGGGACTTCATCCTGCAGACGAAGAAGGAGACGGTGCCCATCGTGGTGGTGGGGAACAAGGCAGACCTGGAGGAGCAGCGAGCGGTGCCTCAGGAGACGGCAGAAACCATCGTTTTGGTCAAATGGGAAAATGGTTTCCTGGAAGCCAGCGCTAAGGACAATCTTAATGTCCTCCACATCTTCAAGGAGCTCTTGAACCAGGCCAAGATTAGGTTTGTGCAGAGAATTAACCACAAGAGCTTGGCTGAACACAAGTAACCCAACCTGACAGGACATGAGAGGGGCGACGTCCCGGCGGGCCTTCCTGGAGGCCTTGTCACGTGGTGCAGTAGCCAGAGTGGGAGTGAGCAGCTCACCTTGCCGGGCGCCGGGTACCCTCGCTCTCTCCCACTCTGGCTTAGTCCCACCTCACAAGGCTGTACAACCCGCCCACACGTCCTCACCCGCACTCCATTACACGCGCGCGTGTCTGTGTGTGTGTGTGTGTGTGTGTGTGTGTGTGTGTGTGTGTGTGTGTGTGTGTGTGTGTGTGTGTGTGTGTGTGTGTGTGTACTCACCTAGTTGTGTCTGCAGGATCGAGCATTGATTCTTGGATCCCGCCTTTCGAGCATCGGTTGTTTACAGCAATGACTCCTGTCCCATTTCCCTTTCATACCTGGTTTTCAAATTATGAATAGTATTTGCTTCCACAACCTGTTCCCCAAGTGCATTCCATTTTCCCACTACTCTCACGCTAAAAGAAAACTTCCTAACATCTCTGTGACTCATCTGAGTTTCAAGCTTCCATCCATGTCCTCTCGTTCTGTTACTATTCCGTGTGAACATTTCGTCTATGTCCACTCTGTCAATCCCTCTGAGTATCTTATACGTTCCTATCATGTCCCCCCTCTCCCTTCTTCTTTCTAGTGTCGTAAGGCACAGTTCCCTCAGGCGCTCCTCATACCCCAACCCTCGTAGCTCTGGGACGAGTCTCGTTGCAAACCTCTGAACCTTTTCCAGTTTCATTATATGCTTCTTCAGATGGGGACTCCATGATGAGGCGGCATACTCTAAGACTGGCCTCACGTAGGCAGTGTAAAGCGCCCTAAATGCCTCCTTACTTAGGTTTCTGAATGATGTTCTAACTTTTGCCAGTGTAGAGTACGCTGCTGTCGTTATCCTATTTATATGTGCCTCAGGAGATAGATTAGGTGTTACGTCCACGCCCAGGTCTCTTTCGCGCGTCGTCACAGGTAGGCTGTTCCCCTTCATTGTGTACTGTCCCTTTGGTCTCCTATCTCCTAGTCCCATTTCCATAACTTTACATTTGCTCGTGTTGAATTCTAGTAGCCATTTCTCTGACCATCTCTGCAACCTGTTCAGGTCCTCTTGGAGGATCCTGCAATCCTCATCTGTCACAACTCTTCTCATCAACTTTGCATCATCCGCAAACATCGACATGTAGGACTCTACGCCTGTAAACACGTCGTTAACATATACAAGAAATAGTGGTCCCAGCACCGATCCTTGTGGTACTCCACTTGTTACTGTTCGCCAGTCCGACTTCTCGCCCCTTACCGTAACTCTTTGGCTCCTTCCTGTTAGGTAGTTCCTTATCCATTCTAGGACCTTTCCCCCCACCCCCGCCTGCCTCTCGAGCTTGAACAGCAGTCTCATGTGCGGTACTGCATCAAAGGCTTTTTGGCAGTCCAGAAATATGCAGTCTGCCCAACCATCTGTGTCCTGTCTTATCCTCGTTATTTTATCATAGAATTCCAGAAGGTTTGTTAGGCACGATTTCCCTGTCCAGAACCCATGTTGATGTTTGTTCACAAACCTAATGTTCTCCAGGTGTGCAACCAGTCGTAGCCTAATTGTTCTTTCCAGTATTTTACAGGGGATGCTTGTCAGTGATACAGGTCTATAGTTAAGTGCCTCCTCCCTATCACCTTTATTGAAGATCGGCACGACATTTGCCTTCTTCCAGCAACTGGGCAATTCTCCTGACATAAGTGACTCATTAAAGATCATTGCCAGAGGCACACTGAGGGCCTGTGCTGCTTCTTTTAGTATCCACGGTGCTACTTTGTCTGGTCCAACTGCTTTAGTTGCCTCCAGTCTTGTCAACTGTTTCATTACCTCCTCTGCTGTCACCTCTATATCTGATAGTCTTTCATCTAGGGTAATCTCTTCCAACAATGGGAGCTGCTCAGGCTCGGTAGTGAACACTCCATGGAAACTGGCATTCAGTGCCTCGCAGATTTCCTTGTCACTTTCAGTATATGCCCCCTCTGTCTTCCTTAGTCTTGTCACTTGGTCGTTCACCGACATTTTTCTTCTTATATGACTGTGTAGTAACTTAGGTTGTTTTTTCGCTTTGATTGCAATATCGTTCTCATAGTCCCTTTCCGATGTTCGTCTTATGTTAATGTAATCTATGTAATGTAATATAATAATGCAGTGTGTGTGTGTGTGTGTGTGTGTGTGTGTGTGTGTGTGTGTGTGTGTGTGTGTGTGTGTGTGTGTGTGTGTGTGTGTGCTCACCTAGTTGTGCTTGCGGGGGTTGAGCTCTGGCTCTTTGGTCCCGCCTCTCAACCGTCAATCAACAGGTGTACAGATTCCTGAGCCTACTGGGCTCTATCATATCTACATTTGAAACTGTGTATGGAGTCAGCCTCCACCACATCACTTCCTAATGCATTCCATTTAGTAACTACTCTGACACTGAAAAAGTTCTTTCTAACGTCTCTGTGGCTCATTTGGGTACTCAGTTTCCACCTGTGTCCCCTTGTTCGCGTCCCACCAGTGTTGAATAGTTCATCCTTGTTTACCCGGTCGATTCCCTGTGTGTGTGTGTGTGTGTGTGTGTGTGTGTGTGTGTGTGTGTGTGTGTGTGTGTGTGTGTGTGTGTGTGTGTGTGTGTGTGTGAGAGCCAGTGGTTGTCCGCCTCTGACTGACACTCAAGCACTTAAACATCAAAACATTCTACATATTCCTTTCATGAAAGTAGTTTTAGAGTTGAAGAGGAATGAATATTAAGTTATGTGTTATTTTAGGCATAATGCTGCATCTGCCGCCTTGCTCTGAGTGCCTCTGGACTCCATGTTTGCAAATGTTGATTAAATCAAAGACAATGTTTCCTTTGGCCTTTTACAAATTGATGTTTACGTCTGCCAAAAGACATCCCCCAGTAGTTCCCTCTAGTTAATACCTGTGTCTGTTACGGTTGTTAACTATTACTAGATGCTGGCGAGTGGCGGACGTTAACTTACGGACTGATAACAGGGAAATATTAATGTGTTAGATAGGTGATTAACCCAAGCCGTCGTGTATGCTGTATGCTGATTGGTGATTAACCCAAGCCGTCGTGTATGCTGTATGCTGATTGGTGATTAACCCAAGCCGTCGTGTATGCTGTATGCTGATTGGTGATTAACCCAAGCCGTCGTGTATGCTGTATGCTGATTGGTGATTAACCCAAGCCGTCGTGTATGCTGTATGCTGATTGGTGATTAACCCAAGCCATCCTGTATGCTGACGGCCAGGTGGTTGGCGGCGTGTGGGGGCCAGTCTTGTCTTGACTGTTGACCACCCCCCCCCCCCACGAGGTCACTGGTCAATGTGGAGCAACACGACATGCAACATGTCCTCGGGAACGAAATCCACTCGTGGGAATGGACTCAGAACGACTACATAATTAGTGCTGTTATCTACTCTCTATCTATGGTTAGAGGGGCCTGATGGCTGAGTGGACAGCGCTCGGGATTCGTAGTCTTAAAGTTTCGGGTTTGATCCTCGGCGGAGGCAGAAACAAATGTGCAGAGTTTCTTCCACCCTGATGCCCCTGTTCACCTAGCAGTAAATAGGTAACTGGGAGTTAGACAGTTGCTACGGGCTGCTTCCTGGGTGTGTATATCAAAAAGGAAGCCTGGTCGAGGACCGGGCCGCAGGGACGGTAAGTCCCGAAATCATCTCAACATAACCTCAAGAAGGTCAGATTAAGGTTACTTTAGGTTAAGGTTAGGCTAAGTTAAGTTAGGTTCGATTTCGTTTGATTACATTAATATGGTTAATACGGTGTATTATTGCCGATGTGAAATATGTAATTCAAAAACTATTTGAGTGTACCCAAGAATTCTTTTTACAGAAATCCAAATTCTTCAAACAAACCGTTTTGAGCATATATGTTTTATATTTTAAATCATCGATTTATAATACAATAAAGTTATAACTTGAGAATAATCTGTGTTTAAGACAAAGGTTCACTTCCCAGTTTACATGAAGACTATTAGTGGACCCACAATAATCTTTCTGATCATCACACACATAACTAGTTAACGATTCAGGTGGTTTGAAGTGGAGTGTGGTATCTGTTGGTAATTTAGTTAGGTTATTGTTAGTTAGGTCATGTAGTTAATGTAGTTAGGTAATGTTAGTTAGGTCAGCATCTAGTTATTGTAGGACGGCCTCTGCCAGGAGGCCAGTGTTGCCTGGCCTCCTGGGTGCTAGGTGTTACACCCTAATGTACTGAAGATGATGTTCTCGTACACAGGTATGCTCTGAGTCCCGCCGTGAAGAGGAGGAGACAGTCCATGCCGAACGTGGGCATGCAGATCACCCCGGCCCAGCTCTCCCACCTCCACCACATCAGGCAGAAGAGCAGCGGCAAGCGCAACTCCTGCGTCATCTCCTAAGCCATGTTGGATATATTCTTGTTGGGGGGGAGGGGAGAGAGAGAGAGGTTCTATTTTTTAAATGGTAAGATAGAATTTTACCACATTATAAGAGGTTAAACATGACTGAATGACCTGTAGATGTATCCAACACGGTCGACTCGATAAGATGTCGCTTTAGCTTATACAAAGTCTTAACAGGAATCTTGTGATTGTATTTGTTATATATATATATATATATATATATATATATATATATATATATATATATATATATATATATATATATATATATATATATATTTAGTTTGTGAGGAAACACGAAAATGGACGATGAAAAAATTATTTGTTCAGCATTGTTAAAAGGCGAATATAAAATGTAATGTTAATATGAGAGCTAACAGGTGGAACACGTGCTGACAGGTTCACCACACACCTGTGGCAGGACTCATGACAGGTGTGGCAGCTATGGAACAATGCTGGATGCAGTAACTACAGACAATGAACATTGATGTGACACTCTCAGAAAATGGATATAAACATTGCACAGAAAATGGACACCTTGGAAAATGGACATTTATGTGACACTTTTGGCCAATATCGCCTCAATATAAAGCCTTTGATTACCGGAGCGTTACGGGCGCAGTGGCCACACCGCCAGTCAGTCGAGGGTGTAGGTGTTACTGTGTAGTGCTGGGTGTTACTGGGAGGGTGTAGGTGTTACTGTGTGTGGTGCTGGGTGTTACTGGGAGGGTGTAGGTGTTACTGTGTGGTGCTGGGTGTTACTGGGAGGGTGTAGGTGTTACTGTGGGAGCGGCGACGGTCAGTGAGCGCAGCCTACTCACGTCCAAGCCCCTCGAGGTAAACAAACACCCGCCCTCAACACATTCATGATGGTTCCCCATTCATCGTCCAGGAAATAAATTTTGGTACAGTCCTTGTGTTCACTTGTCAGCCTCACCATCCCACAAGCACAAGTATCTGACGTATAAATGATATAACACGAACAAAACTAACCATGTTTACATTTCTATTAAGCATGTAGGAATAAAGGTGGATGCAATGTAGCTTTGTTAAAGTATTTCTGCCAGATTTGTTTTAAAGCTATTAATAATTCTTAACCTTCACTGTAATTCTATATAGTCCTTGTTAGTAGTAAGTAAGAGCGCTCTCGAAAGGCCAAACCAAAAATACCCAACTCCCCGAAGGCAAACAGCCAGTGTATATATATCATCGGTGAAGGAGCTTATCCCAATTGGGGCAATATTGGAGGACTACAGTGGGAGGGAAGTGAGACCCGTCGCCTCCCCCACACTCCTACACCACCGTGTCTGGGCAGAAGTTTGTGAGCTCTTTACCAATATATTACTCCAAAAGGTTTGCTTGATGCGTCACACCAGTATGGGTGAGGGTTGCCTGCTGCACCAGTACCCACCGCAGGCCCGGGCACACCACCCCACACACCACAATACACTCCTTCTTGCTGTTGTTTTAGATTCAGCTACTGGGAAGAAAAAGTTGCAAGTAGCACGGACTATGGTGAGCCCGTAGTGGACCTACCTGGCACAGGAGCGGGGCTGTAACTTGAGAACGTACTCTTAATGCACTCTATATTCTCCACAAAGTAATACTGAAATTGCCTCCTCTATTCATTTTAATCACTCCTTTAATAAGGCTTTTCAGTGGCTGTAAATGTACTTATCCAGGCTTTACGGTGGCTCAAGTCGCTCTCAGGTTTCCAGCCACTTTATCAAATCCTTTTCCAGGGTTTCCAATAGCTTGAATAAGTCCTTATCCAGGCTTTCCAGCGACTAGTAAGTCCTTATCCAGGCTTTCCGGTGGCTTTTTATTCAGTCAATATCCAGGCTTTCCAATGGCTTCAACAATCCCTAATCAGCATTCTCCAATCCATTTAATAAGTCTATATGTCTAATCTCCGGTGGCTATTAAGTCTTCGTCTTGTCTTGTGAGTAAGTTAATTTAATATAAGTTTTTATATTGGAGTAGAGGACACAGTAGAGGGGCAGGGAGGTCATGGCAGCCGGCGACACCTAGCACAGTCCAGGGACGACGGTTCGATCCCATTGTATGGCCTTAATATTTTCTCACAGATATATAACGTTTTCTGTTCTCACTCTGCGCATACTTTTCATACTGAAGTGAGTATGCGTCAAGGTTCGTATGACGTTTAGTGCTAGAGTTAACCATAATTTAATACATTTATCTTCTCAACTTGGTACTTTCTGAAATGCAAGTTGCACCAACGTGATGCAGTGTACAGTAATTATTTATTTATTATAGTTATTATATAGTTATTATTATAGTTATAGTTATTCGCAAACAATGAGAATTTTTACAAGAGTCGCCAGTGGAATGCACACACTCCCTTGCCTACACCTTCATGTTGGCATCAGTGTGGTCGCTCCCACCACACACACATGACTCTTGAGTCACCCCACAGGTGGCACGGGCATGAATAGCCCGTAAGTGGTAGATTTCTTTGAGTGAATGTGACCTATGATGGAGAAAACACACAGAGAGAGTGCCTCTTTAGTATATATGTGCTCTGAGGTCATGACCTAGTTCTCATTCACCTGCTTTTCCACCTTCCGATATTCCCGCTTCGTAAGTTCCCGCTTCGTAAGTTTCCGCTTCTAAAGTTCCCGCTTCTAAAGTTCCCGCTTTTAAAGTTCCCGCTTCTAAAGTTCCCGCTTCTAAAGTTTCCGCTTCTAAAGTTCCCGCTTCTAAAGTTCCCGCTTCTAAAGTTTCCGCTTCTAAAGTTCCCGCTTCTAAAGTTCCCGTTTCTAAAGTTTCCGCTTCTAAAGTTCCCGCTTCTAAAGTTCCCGCTTCTAAAGTTTCCGCTTCTAAAGTTTCCGCTTCTAAAGTTTCCGCTTCTAAAGTTCCCGTTTTTAAAGTTCCCGCTTCTAAAGTTTCCGCTTCTAAAGTTCCCGCTTCTAAAGTTCCCGTTTCTAAAGTTTCCGCTTCTAAAGTTCCCGCTTCTAAAGTTCCCGCTTCTAAAGTTTCCGCTTCTAAAGTTTCCGCTTCTAAAGTTTCCGCTTCTAAAGTTCCCGCTTCTAAAGTTCCCGTTTCTAAAGTTTCCGCTTCTAAAGTTCCCGCTTCTAAAGTTCCCGCTTCTGAAGTTCCCGCTTCTAAAGTTCCCGCTTCTAAAGTTCCCGCTTCTAAAGTTCCCGCTTCTGAAGTTCCCGCTTCTAAAGTTCCCGCTTCTAAAGTTCCCGCTTCTAAAGTTCCCGCTTCCAGTGTTGCCGGGCAAGTCATGTCACTGTTACCAATCCTCACTTCTGTCTTTAGCTTTGAACTTAAAATGCTTATACAGAAAAATATATATAGTATTTCTCTCTCTCACATTTATACATCTTGTCAGCCCATCTCACCATCAAGTACTGGTGATGTTGACTAAATGATAAAACACACACACACACACACGGCACACATGTTATGGTAATCAAATAGAGCTCCTCCCGTTCCTCCCACAACCAATCACAATCCAGAAATGAAAATAAACACACTTTGATTCGCTGAAGCGGAGGCCTTTTTGACACTCCCGGCGCCTGCAGACCTTCGCGCCATTTATTGAGCGAAGAAAACGGAGATGTTATGCATATTCAGTGCGCGGATTTCCCGCGTAAACTGGACCTTCCGCGCCAAGTCTTGTGTAAACACAATAAAAAACTATTGTATAAGAACCCAATAAAAGCTTATTAACACTTATTTAGAGTTTTAATTGTATATTTGTGATAAATATTTAAAACTTTATGTTTCAGTGGATTTGTGTCCATATCTTCCAAGTCTCAAGAGCCACAATTGTTTATCCCCTTCACCCCCACAACCACAACCATACCTCTCCACGACCCCCCCACAACCCCACCTCACCACGACCCTCCACAACCACAACCATACCTCTCCACGACCCCCCCACAACCCCACCTCACCACGACCCTCCACAACCACAACCATACCTCTCCACGACCCCCCCACAACCACAACCATACCTCACCACGACCCGCACCCCCACAACCCCTACTTCCACAACACCTGCCCTTCACCACAACACAACATAGAGCTACACCAACAGTTCAATGATACTAAGGTTTCCAACTCAGTTTTTAGTTTTATATAAAAAAAAACATTGAACATTTTAAAAACATCTTGATCTTGCAGATATACATCTAAAAAAAAAATAATTTTAAAAACATTTATGCGTATTACTAATCCTCTAGCACAGTTTATGGAAAATAAATAATAACACTAAAAGTTAATGAAATAATTAAGTCAAATAATGCAAGTTACCTTGCTATTTCTATATTAAGTAAAACCAAACTCATACTCTTCACCTCAATCACTAGAAGGTCGTGCTCGAGAAGAAACTTACAAATATGTTCAGTGTGCAGTAATTGTTGCCAGGTCGTTCAAGACCTTGAGCGGTAAGTTCGTAAGAGTTGAAACATTTCTCTAATCTGCAAGAACTGAATTACACCATAAAAAAATGGCATATAGCAGCTATATTTCATTTCATTTCTCACTTTGGATATATGTAGTTCATATAAGCTGAAAACTCATATAAGCTGAAACTCTCTATTTCAGCATTTGAATTTGAATGTATTAACGCAGAGACGGCGACACATGAGCTAATTTATTCCAACGGATGTGAACCGCCACCATCTTAATACTGAAGGACATATTAGCAGGAGTCTGTTTCTCTTTTATTATTCTAATCAACTAAACTTATCGTTGGTAAATGGAAGTTCAGCCTTGGTCATTGTTTGACGTGAAGCCCGCCAGCACCTGGTGGCCGCCAGCACCTGGTGGCCGCCAGCACCTGGTGGTCGCCAGCACCTGGTGGCCGCCAGCACCTGGTGGCCGCCAGCACCTGGTGGCCGCCAGCACCTGGTGGCCGCCAGCACCTGGTGGTCTCTCACACGCTGGGGACACGGCCATGTCTGGCCCCAACCTTACTGCTGAGAAGAGAGAGGTTGTCATAACGATTATAGCTTCAGGCAGCCAATACTTCAGGCAGCCTATACTTCAGGCAGCCTATACTTCAGGCAGCCTATACTTCAGGCAGTCTATACTTCAGGCAGCCAATACTTCAGGCAGCCTATACTTCAGGCAGCCTATACTTCAGGCAGCCTATACTTCAGGCAGTCTATACTTCAGGCAGCCAATACTTCAGGCAGCCTATACTTCAGGCAGTCTATACTTCAGGCAGCCTATACTTCAGGCAGTCTATACTTCAGGCAGTCTATACTTCAGGCAGTCTATACTTCAGGCAGCCTATACTTCAGGCAGTCTATACTTCAGGCAGTCTATACTTCAGGCAGCCTATACTTCAGGCAGCCTATACTTCAGGCAGCCTATACTTCAGGCAGTCTATACTTCAGGCAGCCTATACTTCAGGCAGCCTATACTTCAGGCAGCCTATACTTCAGGCAGCCTATACTTCAGGCAGCCTATACTTCAGGCAGCCTATACTTCAGGCAGCCTATACTTCAGGCAGTCTATACTTCAGGCAGCCAATACTTCAGGCAGCCTATACTTCAGGCAGTCTATACTTCAGGCAGTCTATACTTCAGGCAGCCTATACTTCAGGCAGTCTATACTTCAGGCAGCCAATACTTCAGGCAGCCTATACTTCAGGCAGCCTATACTTCAGGCAGTCTATACTTCAGGCAGCCTATACTTCAGGCAGCCTATACTTCAGGCAGCCTATACTTCAGGCAGCCTATACTTCAGGCAGTCTATACTTCAGGCAGCCTATACTTCAGGCAGCCTATACTTCAGGCAGCCTATACTTCAGGCAGTCTATACTTCAGGCAGCCTATACTTCAGGCAGTCTATACTTCAGGCAGCCTATACTTCAGGCAGCCTCTGCTTCAGGCAGCCTATACTTCAGGCAGCCTATACTTCAGGCAGCCTATACTTCAGGCAGCCTATACTTCAGGCAGTCTATACTTCAGGCAGCCTATACTTCAGGCAGCCTATACTTCAGGCAGCCTATACTTCAGGCAGTCTATACTTCAGGCAGTCTATACTTCAGGCAGCCTATACTTCAGGCAGCCTATACTTCAGGCAGCCTCTGCTTCAGGCAGCCTCTGCTTCAGGCAGCCTATACTTCAGGCAGCCTCTGCTTCAGGCAGCCTATACTTCAGGCAGCCTCTGCTTCAGGCAGCCTCTGCTTCAGGCAGCCTCTGCTTCAGGCAGCCTCTGCTTCAGGCAGCCTATACTTCAGGCAGCCTATACTTCAGGCAGCCTCTGCTTCAGGCAGCCTCTGCTTCAGGCAGCCTATACTTCAGGCAGCCTATACTTCAGGCAGCCTATACTTCAGGCAGCCTATACTTCAGGCAGCCTCTGCTTCAGGCAGCCTATACTTCAGGCAGCCTCTGCTTCAGGCAGCCTCTGCTTCAGGCAGCCTCTGCTTCAGGCAGCCTCTGCTTCAGGCAGCCTATACTTCAGGCAGCCTCTACTTCAGGCAGCCTCTGCTTCAGGCAGCCTCTGCTTCAGGCAGCCTATACTTCAGGCAGCCTATACTTCAGGCAGCCTCTGCTTCAGGCAGCCTCTGCTTCAGGCAGCCTATACTTCAGGCAGCCTATACTTCAGGCAGCCTCTGCTTCAGGCAGCCTCTGCTTCAGGCAGCCTCTGCTTCAGGCAGCCTCTACTTCAGGCAGCCTCTGCTTCAGGCAGCCTCTGCTTCAGGCAGCCTCTGCTTCAGGCAGCCTCTGCTTCAGGCAGCCTATACTTCAGGCAGCCTCTACTTCAGGCAGCCTCTGCTTCAGGCAGCCTCTGCTTCAGGCAGCCTCTGCTTCAGGCAGCCTATACTTCAGGCAGCCTCTGCTTCAGGCAGCCTCTGCTTCAGGCAGCCTCTGCTTCAGGCAGCCTATACTTCAGGCAGCCTATACTTCAGGCAGCCTCTGCTTCAGGCAGCCTCTGCTTCAGGCAGCCTATACTTCAGGCAGCCTATACTTCAGGCAGCCTATACTTCAGGCAGCCTATACTTCAGGCAGCCTCTGCTTCAGGCAGCCTATACTTCAGGCAGCCTCTGCTTCAGGCAGCCTCTGCTTCAGGCAGCCTCTGCTTCAGGCAGCCTCTGCTTCAGGCAGCCTATACTTCAGGCAGCCTCTACTTCAGGCAGCCTCTGCTTCAGGCAGCCTCTGCTTCAGGCAGCCTATACTTCAGGCAGCCTATACTTCAGGCAGCCTCTGCTTCAGGCAGCCTCTGCTTCAGGCAGCCTATACTTCAGGCAGCCTATACTTCAGGCAGCCTCTGCTTCAGGCAGCCTCTGCTTCAGGCAGCCTCTGCTTCAGGCAGCCTCTACTTCAGGCAGCCTCTGCTTCAGGCAGCCTCTGCTTCAGGCAGCCTCTGCTTCAGGCAGCCTCTGCTTCAGGCAGCCTATACTTCAGGCAGCCTCTACTTCAGGCAGCCTCTGCTTCAGGCAGCCTCTGCTTCAGGCAGCCTCTGCTTCAGGCAGCCTATACTTCAGGCAGCCTCTGCTTCAGGCAGCCTCTGCTTCAGGCAGCCTCTACTTCAGGCAGCCTATACTTCAGGCAGCCTATACTTCAGGCAGCCTATACTTCAGGCAGCCTATACTTCAGGCAGCCTATACTTCAGGCAGCCTATACTTCAGGCAGCCTCTGCTTCAGGCAGCCTATACTTCAGGCAGCCTATGCTTCAGGCAGCCTATACTTCAGGCAGCCTATACTTCAGGCAGCCTATACTTCAGGCAGTCTATACTTCAGGCAGCCTATACTTCAGGCAGCCTCTGCTTCAGGCAGCCTCTGCTTCAGGCAGCCTCTGCTTCAGGCAGCCTATACTTCAGGCAGCCTCTGCTTCAGGCAGCCTCTGCTTCAGGCAGCCTCTGCTTCAGGCAGCCTATACTTCAGGCAGTCTATACTTCAGGCAGCCTATACTTCAGGCAGTCTATACTTCAGGCAGCCTATACTTCATGCAGCCTATACTTCAGGCAGCCTATACTTCAGGCAGCCTATACTTCAGGCAGCCTATACTTCAGGCAGCCTATACTTCAGGCAGCCTCTGCTTCAGGCAGCCTATACTTCAGGCAGCCTCTGCTTCAGGCAGCCTCTGCTTCAGGCAGCCTCTGCTTCAGGCAGCCTCTGCTTCAGGCAGCCTCTGCTTCAGGCAGCCTATACTTCAGGCAGCCTCTACTTCAGGCAGCCTCTGCTTCAGGCAGCCTATACTTCAGGCAGCCTCTGCTTCAGGCAGCCTCTGCTTCAGGCAGCCTATACTTCAGGCAGCCTCTGCTTCAGGCAGCCTCTGCTTCAGGCAGCCTCTGCTTCAGGCAGCCTCTGCTTCAGGCAGCCTATACTTCAGGCAGCCTCTGCTTCAGGCAGCCTCTGCTTCAGGCAGCCTCTGCTTCAGGCAGCCTCTGCTTCAGGCAGCCTCTGCTTCAGCCGTTGAAAAACACACAAGATAAAAAAAATTCATGTGTGTTTCATAATATATTCTTCATTTCTTGTAATTTACTGAGTCTTAATTCTTCGACAAGTGTTTCAAGGCGGGAGCCTGGGTATGGATTTGTGGTCAAATATTCCTTAATACTGCAAGTGAGCGGGTCAAGTTCAAGTACGTGTATTGAGACAATAAGATACATCTCAAGAGGATAGAACAGCTTAGGCAATTTCTGCCCTCAAGTGAGAAGGTCAACATTTATTGGAGTAAACACAACCTTCTTTACAATTGGTCTAACTAAAGTTGCATCAAGCAACTTTACTTTATCAATTATTTGGAGTCAAATAATTTGTTGACTCTATGTTCTTCACTAAGTATGGGTGGCATAACAAGCAGACATACATTTCTTTTTTATCGGAATACATGTCAAAAAATATGTGGGGCGTGGAGCACCTCTCACGTTGTTAGAGCAGCCTTCACGTCTGACCATAGTTGAGGTGTTGACCAGACCACACACTAGAAGGTGAAGGGACGACGACGTTTCGGTCCGTTCTGGACCATTCTCAAGTCGATTGTGAGAATGGTCCAGGACGGACCGAAACGTCGTCGTCCCTTCACTTTCTAGTGTGTGGTTTGGTCAACATATTTCAGCCACGTTATTGTGACTCCTCGTCTGCATTGTTGAGGTAGTTGACCCACAGCTGGTTAAGAGATAACTATCTTGTTTTACAGTCAAGAGGTATTTGTAGTGGACTTGTGCCTTCACTGAAAGTTATATATAACATTTATATTCAACTTGTTTAACAGAGGAGATAGAGAACCATGTATGGGTTTCTGCAATGAGAAACTCCACATTTCAAGGTCGCCCTTCAGACGATGTGCAAGATACTGTCAGTTGTATGGCGTGACACACAGTACACATCTTAACGACAGGGGTGACAGAACTTCCTCTTTTTAATCTTGCGTAAACTCCATTATTATTTCCTATCATAACAATCATATTATCTGGTCCTATTCCAACGAGGTTCTTCAAGTCCAACTTTATATTCGAAAATAATGATTTTATTTCCTCTACATACTCTCGGCATCACAGTGTCAGACAGAACCAGTCCAAGATGTGTTGACACAAACTTATAACGGAGTTTACTAAAGTACAAAAAGGACACTGATGACACCTCCTGAACGTCACTGTCATCAGACACATCAAACACCACACTCTACTGACTATACTTATGTCATATGAACAAACTCCTGCTCAGAATGGCTGCACAAAACATTATAAAAATGACTGCACTTTGTGTGATACATCTTCAACTGTGACACAATATTACTGTCATCAACATTGTTCTTGCACACATCACCAAGATGGTCGCAGTTCCTTGAAGCAGAGTGACAACACAAGAGTATCGTAATTGCTCCTTCCAGCTTTGATCAATTATGTTCAGCAGTTGTAAACACTGAAGTGAGAGAGTGAGGTACAACACGAGGTATTGGAGACTGCGCCCCGTCCCAGGGAGGAGTGAGCACACTCTGGGGCTGGTGGCTCAGTGGACAGCCCTCTAGACTCGTCAACCTAGGGACCGGGGTTCGGGCAAAGTTTCCTTCACTCTGATGTACCTATTACCTAACAGTAAATAGGTACCTGGGAGTTAGACAGCTGCTATGCTCCTGGGTGTATGTGTGTGAAAAAAGTTAGTTGGTACTTAGTAACAGTTGATTGATTGAGAGTTGAGAGGCGGGCCGAAAGAGCCGAGCTCAACCCTTTCAAGTACAACTAGGTGAGTACATTGATGGTGGTAGTGGAGGCAGGAGGCTCGCTCCTGCACCTTCATGTGCTGCTGGTGGTCGTATACCCCAGCGTCCGGTGAGTCTTGGGTCTCCCTCCCTCTCTTACACTCTCCATCCCTCCCTCCCTCCCTTCCCTGCCTCCCTCTCTCCCTTCCCTCCCTCCGTACATATATGTTGTTTGTTGTTTGACATTATGCTACTCAGAACGAGATATCCATGTAGCAGGGGCTATAATGAGCCCATAACCTTTACATATAGATTGAGTGATAAAGATTAAGCCACCCAAGAGGTGACACGGGCATGAATAGCCCGTAAGTGGTACAATTTTTTTTCAGTAATTCTTTTCAGTATTCTGAGGTTGCATTTAACCATCAAGCTGTTATCGCGGGGGAGGATACTGCTTCACAGTCTTTATGAGGGTGTCCAGCTGCTGGACACCTTTGTTGACCAGGAGAGTGGCTGTGTTGATGGCTTCAGGGAGGCCACTGCAAGATTCAGGAACTCTTAAAGCTCTTCTAAGGTCATTGGTTGCTTTACATTCCAAAAGATAGTGAAGTAATGGCTTTTCTGTGACAGTTTGGCAGAAGATGCACTCTCTCTGTCGGGGTTCACCAATCTCCCAGTTGCATCTGTAACCTAGACGTAGTCTATATAACCTAACTGCTATTTCTCTGTGGATTCCTTTTGGGATATTTAACCTTTCTAATTTGGTTGCCTGAAGATACCATGTTGCAGATGGGGAGCTACTCTCTGGTGTAGGTAGGCTCTTACATATACCCTTCCTTCTCTTTATATTCCAATCCTTCCTTCCTTCGCCTCACTGTCTGCTATCCTCATAATGTAGCATTTACTGACGTTGAATGGGAGGTCCGGAGCTAATGTGGACGGATCTTGTTACTTGTTACTGACGTTGAACTCTATACAACGTTGCGGTACACGTTGTGCGTGTACCACCTGTCTTAAATACTCTGTCTTTAACCTATCAATTCTTCTTAGAATCTTGTATGTTGTGATCATGTCTCCCCTAACTTTTCTCTTCCAGGGACGTGAGGTTCCCGTAGTCTTTCTTCTTAACTCATACCTCTCAGCTTGGGTACTCACCCTGCTCCACACACCTATCTTCATTACTTTACATTTGCTCGAGTTAAACTCTAGTAGCCATTTGTTGGGCCATTCTTCGAGTTTGTACAGATCATCTTTTTGTCCCCCACCGCGTTATTGTTTTACATTCAGCTACTGGGAACACAAAGTTGCAAGCAGCACGGGGTATGGCGAGCCCGTAGTGGACTTACCTGGTACAGCAGATGTGCCCATCCCCACTCCTCGCTCAGAATTTTGGGCTAAGGACTGTGTGTGTGCGTGTATCTAATGTGTGTATGAGAGAGAGAGAGAGAGAGAGAGAGAGAGAGAGAGAGAGAGAGAGAGAGAGAGAGAAAGAGAGAGAGAGAGAGAGAGAGAGAGAGGGGGGGGGAACGTCCGGCCAGCAGACGGATAGTACACCACCACAGGCACCACCGGTGCAGTAGTCCCCGTGGAGTGAGTGGCCGAGACAGGTGTTGTTGTGGTACTTGCCGCCACAGTGAGACACCTGTTGCCACACCTTGTTATCGCCACACCTTCCTACGCCCCGAGCGCAGCGCTCTTAACACCTGAGCCACCAGCTGCGTCACCCACACACAGTTTCCAACATCTGTAAACCTCATACCTGCCTTGTCGAGCAAGAACACCCGAGTAAACCTTTGCAACAGCACCTGTCTTCACACACAGCTTCACCTGCACCCGTGCACAACTCGTGGACCTGCACAGGACCAGGTAAGGTGCGAATCTTTTATTTGTTAGGCTATATTAGGTCTATCGAGGTCCCTCTAGGATACGGGCCCCTCACAACAGGCCCGCAAACCTATATGCGGTCCGTGGGCCACATGCGACCAGTGGGCCACATGCGGCCCGTGGGCCACATGCAGCCCGTGGGCCACATGCAGCCCGTGGGCCACATGCGGCCCGTGGGCCACATGCGGCCCGTGGGCCACATGCGGCCCGTGGGCCACATGCGGCCCGTGGGCCACATGCGGCCCGTGGGCCACATGCGACCAGTGGGCCACATGCAGCCCGTGGGCCACATGCAGCCCGTGGGCCACATGCGACCAATGGGCCACATGCAGCCCGTGGGCCACATGCAGCCCGTGGGCCACATGCAGCCCGTGGGCCACATGCAGCCCGTGGGCCACATGCGGCCCGTTACTCTTCTAAATGTGGCCCACCACCCTTTCATATGCGGCCCGCGAGCCGCTCGCTGATTCAATCTCACAGTTTAAATTAAAGTAATCTATATTTTTACATATTTGTGTCTGTGTGTCCATGGAGAGAAACTAGATTGTTTCCTTCAAGGAGTGCCGGACCAACCGGGCTGTGGTGGGTATGTGGGCCTGCGGGCCGCTCCAAGCAACAGCCTGGTGGACCAAACTCTCACAAGTCGAGCCTGGCCTCGGGCCGGGCTTGGGGAGTAGAAGAACTGCCAGAACCCCATCAACCAGGTAACAACCAGGAGAGAGAGAGTAAGGTGGAGCAACTGCCACACTGAAGGCTGTCCTCAGGAAGACTACACCAGCACACAGTGTTGACCACAGTGTTGACCCTCACCGACTCCCTCTCACACCCACGGTCCAGGCTCAGGTCACACACCTGGCTGTCCAACTGTAATAAACTGTTCGCTCATATAGGACTTTTATGAATCTGAAGTGAAGCAATATGTACGAACTGAAAGATCATTTCTTCAGCTAGAAATCATTTAATGACACTGTGAGTTTGCTCTGAATAAAGAGTTGTTGAGTGTTTGTGTTAGGAGAGTTGACGAGTGTGTGGGAGTATGTGCATTTGTGGAGGTACACACCTGACTCTTAACACCTTTGATCTGTGATGAACACCAGCCTGTGGTGCACACACCTTAGTCCATTACGGACATTGGTGAGCCCGTAATGGACTTACCTGACACAGGACCAGGGCTGTAACTTGCATTTACCTCAGTAATCCCTTATTAACATCCCTTATCTCATTAAAGACATTGCTTCTCACCTCACCTCATTCCTGCCATATATATATACATATCCACACCACTGAACTGGACAAACCCTAGTTACAGCCCCGCTCCTGTGTAAGGTAAGACCACTATGGGCTCGCCATAGCCCGTGCTACTTGGAACGTTTTGTTCCCAGTAGCTGAATCTTAAACAACAACAACAACACTGAACTGTAAGTCACGGGAGACATCTCCCGTCACGCAGGGTGCAGTCGCACCTCCACAGATCTCCAGTATCAGCTCTTGATACTGGTAATGGCTCAAAAGGTCCACCACTTACGGGCTATTCATGCCCGTGCCACCTTTAGGATGGCTTAATCTTTATCGATCTGTAAATCCCAGGATACTAAGAGACATTGCAGTAGGCATAAACAGACTCAGACTTGGTTACAAGTGCTGCTGGGAGGTAATAAACCCAATAGTTAAAGTGTCACATCTGTGGAACAGAAGCAGAGGCGCCACTATTGCATTACTTACTTACTGGACTGTGAACCACTGAGGCCCTATACATCATACTCAACATTAATTTAACGACAGCAGCTGCATTAGAGGCACATTCCACAGCGACTACAATGATTAGAAAAGCCGTTGAAGGGACGACGACGTTTCGGTCCGTCCTGGACCATTCTCAAGTCGATTGTGAGAATGTCTCACAATCGACTTGAGGATGGTCCAGGACGGACCGAAACGTCGTCGTCCCTTCACCTTCTAGTGTGTGGTCTGGTCAACATACTTCAGCCACGTTATTGTGACTCATCTCCTGCAAGCCGTTGAAGAATGGGACTCACTTGTGAACATCCGCCACCAAGATAATGTTATTAAAACAAGACTAAAACCAGTGTACTAAAACAGAAGTGAAAAAGAAACGGGTAAAAAGGAGTAAACGCTCCACCTCCATTTGAAACTTTGATCCACATATCCCAGTAACAAGGTTATCGTGAATAACCGAACTCAATTACGGGCTCACCATAGCCCGTGCTACATGGAACTTTTTGTTCTGAGTAACGGAATCTATACACAACAACAAAAACTGTAAATCCATCCTTCTGAAGATGTATTATTAAATACGAAACTACTTAAGGAAATTCCTGTCTTAATCTCTCCTTCGTGGTCTGACATTGTTCATCACCTGTTAATTTCTTCATAATTTACACACACACACACACACACACACACACACACACACACACGCACGCACGCACGCACACACACACGCACGCACGCACGCACGCACGCACGCACACACACACACACACACACACACACACACATATGAATATATACTTAGTATAGTATAGGGGATATTAGCACCTGGGGGGAGCCCTTCCCCCGGGTGCTCATATAGTATATATATATATATATATATATATATATATATATATATATATATATATATATATATATATATATATATATATATCACCTATTTGTGCTTGCAGGGGTTGAACTCTGGCTCTTTGGTCCCGCCAGAATCGCCTTGGTGTGTGTGTGTGTGTGTATGTCTGTATAACTGTTTCATTTGAAAATTTATTACACAAAAATGGTTATAATATTGGTTACATACAAGGTACAAAGATGGTTGTCACAGACTGTCCAGCTCCTCAGATGACAGGCAGGAACCATGAATGCCGTGTGCATTTCCCCTTTGTATCGTCACGCTGAGGCGCAGGAAAAGGAATCTGGCAGCTCTAGGGTCTCTTGTTCTGATTAGCTTAGAATCCTTCATAAAACCAGATCTTTTATAAAGTTAGTAGCACTGTTATGCCAGGCGCCAAGTGTCTCGGAAGCAATGGGGACAAAATAGAGGTGGGTGATCCAGATCTCTGTACTTACAAGACTTGACTGATTCCCTGTGGGTGGCAGCACCAGCCACAGGCAACACCCAAGTCAATATAGGTGTGTGCCAGGGTTGATACACACGTGTAGTCCCACACCGAGTCCTAACGCTCTTCCAGTTGACTGTGATCCCAGCTGGGCGACCAACAGGCTGACCATTGTTAAGGACATTAGGTTACATTAGGACATTGTTAAGGACATTAGGTTGATGGCAACCAGGAGGCCTGGTCGACGACCGGGCCGCGGGGACGCTAAGCCCCGGAAGCACCTCAAGGTAACCTCAAGGTAAGGTACAGGGTGTCTCTCTCTCTCTCTCTCTCCTGGACATTGGGCTGTGGTCAGACTCCTCTTAAAGATGTCACAAGGGATAAGGTATGATAATAAGGTGGCGGAGCGGGGGATTACCACAAGAACCGTCACCAACACACCAGGGGAAGCTGACAACCACAATACCGGATGTTCTTTAACCCACAATACAGTGGTCGCCTGAGGTAGCTACTCTGTTCTCGGCATCTTCACTACCACCAGAGTAAGCGTGGACGTCTGGCTCATGTGTGTCCACTTATGGCTAGGACTAGGAGACCAGAACCCCTCTACAGTCTGTACCTGTACACACCTGTGCTCATAACTACTGTAAAGTAGTAGCGTCTGTAGTAGCAGCAGTATCAGCAGTAGCAGTAGTAGTAGTAGCAACAGCAGTAGCAGGAGCATCAGTAGCAGTAGCAGCAGTAGCAGGAGCAGCAGTAGTAGTAGTACATACTATGGGCGTGAACACCATGACAGGATCTAAAGTAGTATTCAGGTGAAGGTAAAGACAAGGTAACTTCGTCTCCTATTTGATATAAAATCTACTATACTAAAAAATTTATGTACATAAGCTAATGGTCTATTAAAGTGCTATATAGTCGTAATGGCTTGGCACTCTCTCCTGATACTTCTCTTCCTGGTCTATTAAAAGCAATTCTTTCATCCAGACCACCTCCATATATGACACCAGGGAGCTGATCCATTGGGCACTGGTGAGCTGACCCGCTGGGCACCAGAGAGCTGACCCACTGGGTACCGGGGAACTGTCCCGCTGGGCACCGGAGAGCTGACCCGCTGGGCACCGGGGAGCTGTCCCGCTGGGCACCAGAGAGCTGACCCGCTGGGCACCGGGAAACTGTCCCGCTGGGCACCAGAGAGCTGACCCGCTGGGCACCGGGGAACTGTCCCGCTGGGCACCGGAGAGCTGACCCGCTGGGCACCGGGGAACTGTCCCGCTGGGCACCGGAGAGCTGACCCGCTGGGCACCGGAGAGCTGACCCGCTGGGCACCGGAGAGCTGACCCGCTGGGCACCGGAGAGCTGACCCGCTGGGCACCGGAGAGCTGACCCGCTGGGCACCGGAGAGCTGACCCGCTGGGCACCGGAGAGCTGACCCGCTGGGCACCGGGGAACTGTCCCGCTGGGCACCGGAGAGCTGACCCGCTGGGCACCGGGGAACTGTCCCGCTGGGCACTGGAGAGCTGACCCGCTGGGCACCGGGGAACTGTCCCGCTGGGCACCGAAGAGCTGACCCGCTGGGCACCGGGGAACTGTCCCGCTGGGCACCGGAGAGCTGACCCGCTGGGCACCGGGGAGCTGTCCCGCTGGGCACCAGAGAGCTGACCCGCTGGGCACCGTGGAGCTGTCCCGCTGGGCACCAGAGAGCTGACCCGCTGGGCACCGGGGAACTGTCCCGCTGGGCACCGGAGAGCTGACCCGCTGGGCACCGGGAATCTGTCCCGCTGGGCACCAGAGAGCTGACCCGCTGGGCACCGGGGAGCTGTTCCGCTGGGCACCGGGGAGCCGTCCCGCTGGGCACCGGGGAGCTGTCCGTTGGGCACCAGAGAGCTGACCCGCTGGGCACCAGAGAACTGATCCACTGGACGCCAGGAAGCCAAGCGGGGGTGGCTTGACTCACTCCACCAATGGTCACCAGGGGAGGTGACCGCTTGCTGAATCACCAGGCAGGGGGTGGTGACTTCACTCGCTCCACCACCGGTCAGTAGGTGGGGTGACTGCTGGTGCCGCCACCGTCAAGAGGGTATCATTAGCGTTATCGGGACCAGAGGTCGCAAAAGTGCTAGAGTACAAGGGAGCATGAGGCCAGGTACCTTCCGTACTATGGTATAGGCACATGAACGTCCTGCTCTGAAGCTTTGAACTACCCATGATGTGATGGCATGGTATGTGCGTATATCTGCTGGTATTGAAGAGGACGTCAATAGTGTTCAAGGCTACGATTGCGTATGCCGGTAAAGTTGCAGGTGATGTTCATTGGGTATGTCAAAGCGATGTCAGTGTATCTTAGTGATGTAAATATTATCCTGGATTGCAATGGTCGCATTAACGAAGTCTAGGATTCAAAGATGTTAAACGTGGCCATTTACTGGGCTCTATCCTTCAGCATCACGTATGACATAACCAAGCACGCCACTCGCAGCAAACTCCTGGGAATCAATCACCTTCTAAGACTACAACGAGGACATGGATAGGGCTCTTCATCTCAACCGAGCTCCAGTCATCGAGGACGCCACAGAAAACAGCAGGAGACTCTCAGATTCCACCAGGACCGCCCGAGAAGGCCCTCACATGATAAACATCAGCGGTGCTTTAGACTTCGACTCGCTGGTCATAGGAGCTGCCAAGGAAGACGACATGTCCTGGGTACAGATTGTGTCGTACGAGGTGCTGCTTCCCATACTGTTGCTGCTGGGGCTGGTCATCAACGGCTTCGGTATCTTCCTCCTCACAAGGCGCAAGCTCAGAACAAAACCTTCAAATCCGTGAGATAAATAATTTGTTTACACAATTAAAATTGCAATGTCGTGATAAATCTAGGAATAAAAATTGGAGCTGTATGACAGACTGGAACCCTTCGTCTGTGATTACCTCAGGCAAACGTAGTATCCATAGTGGGTGTGCCTAAGGTGACCAGGGTCGAGGGTTTGATTCCCCTCATGCAGCCTCAATATTTATTTAGCATTTGTTGATTTTGTCTGATTCAGTACACAGCAATAGGACAGGTCAGGATTTTAATGCACTGTTTAAATTATTAAAACCATCCAAATGACTGGATCAATTCTCTCTATATTGATATTATTAAATAAAGTCTTGAAATATTTTTGAATCATGAATTAAAAGTATTGAGCAACGAAAATTAAATATCAACTGAGGACTATAAATTTGACAGCTATATTTCTTTCAACCTGCTCAAGGCAGGTTCATATATGTTGATCGTCACGTTTTACCGAGTAGACATTCCTTTTCTTTCCCTATGATTAGTCTCTCACGTGTGAGCTTGTGATGGGTACACTTAATGCCGTCTGTCGTCTCCTCCCGCAGTTACTACCTGCTGCTGCTCTCCTCAGACGTGGTCATCCTGGTTGTCAGTGTTTCCACCGTCATCACGCTCAACGGATGCCGCCTTTTCTCCTACTCCGCTGCCATCTACTTCGCCCATTTTTTCTTCACTCTCTTCTACATCCTGCAGACCTTCACACTCTACATCATCCTCTGGATCTCCTACGACAGGTTCCTCGCACTCTGGAACTTCAAGAGGTTCCACGATGTTCAGAATCGTCGAGTGTTTCGCATTAGAGTTATAGTCACGGCACTCTTGTGTGTTGTTATCCACCTGAAGCACCTGTTCGAAGTGCAGGTGACGTGTTCGGAATCCCGGGAGTGGAATGGCGGGACCGAGGACCCTAGTGAGGGGTGTGAGGGGGGGATTTGGGTCATCAACGACGACCTCCACTACCTGAGTAGGAAGAGTTCGTGGCGGGTGGTGTTATGGGTACTTCGAGGACTGTTGGTGTTGGTAGCGCCTATCATCCTGGTGCTGGTGTTCAACGGCGGCATCGTGGCCGGGCTGGTGCACCGCCGCCTTCACAACGCTGCCTCCACCATCAGGACCCGCGGCCAGGCCTACTCCAGCATCTACATCGCCCTCGCCATCTCCGCCACCTTCATCCTCTGTACCGTACCTGCTACCGTCCACGCCACCTTCTACGCTGATAACATTAATAACTGCAGGGGTCCCTACTCCGAGGAGGTGTTTCGTGCAGTGGCAAACCTTCTCCTGATAGGGGAGCACCTCACACACTTTTTATTCCTCTCATTCAACGAAACTTTCCGCATCGAACTCAGGACTCTCCTCCGAGCGATGCGGCTCAGTATCTTGAAGGTCTATAGACAGTCTCGATGTTGCAGTTGCTACGGTCTGCCCCGACGGAAGTCTCCCCCAGCCCCAGCAGCGCTTCCTTCACAACACTCGCCCCCCGTGTTCATCATCTCCTCTCCAGATGCCATCCTCCAGGGCCCAGAGGGAGGCTCCAGCATCGCTCTCGAAGTCATATCCTCCAGCGACTCCTCACTCCCACCAGCGTCTTCCATCCATCTAAATGATGACCTTATACCAGTCTCTTCCATCAATCCCACCCACTCCCAAAACCTTCCATCTAGTGTATCTATTCATCTCTCAGATTCATTAGTTCTACCCTCCAGTTACACCCTTTTTCCTGACTCCGAGGACCCTCCCTCAAGGTCCTCCTTGTCAACAATTGAGGAGGTCATCTGAGCCCTACAGGACTAGTCTGGCTGAGACCTGCTGCTGGGAGTGGAAGCTGCATCTCCCGCACATTAATAATAATAATTTATTTGCAAGAAGGTACAATGGGTTGGTGAGCTTACATATGATTGGTATTTTCACATTCATGTACAGCTACTAACACGCATAGCGTTTCGGGCACAGCATTATATGTGTGTTACACATTATATGTGTTACACATTATGTGTGTTACACATCTATGTTACACATTGTGTTACACATGTGTGTTACACATTGTTACACATGTGTGTTACTCATTGTGTTACACATTGTTACACATTGTGTTACACATTGTGTGTGTTACACATTATGTGTGTAATTTGGACATTCTGTGCACCGACAATTTGGACAATTTGTAAACTATGAATAAATATTGAGGCCATACAATGGGATCGAACCTGCATCCATGGGACTCCCCAGGCACATTTATTAGTGAGATTCGTTACGTTCTTGTGATTGAATTATGCACTTTGTAAACTGTTTAAATACTGAAGGATTGTGATTGATATATATATATATATAATTTTAATTTTAAACTATACATAATGTGAGCATCCTGCGCTTGCTTTAAATATTTTGTACCAGATCTGAACAGTCTAAATGAAATTTTGAAAATTTATCGACATTTCATACACATGTATTCTGAAAAAGGGTTAAAATGTTGTTCTGATTGAATTCATTTAAGACGGGATCACCATAGCCCGTGCTACTTGGAACTTTTTCTTCCAGGTAGCTAATCTTTAACAACAAAAACTACAACAATTCATTTAATTTGTAATTGTAAACATTAATAAACAGTACCAGACAAACTTCTCAGCATGTGAGAAAATATTAAGGGAATACAAGGGATCGAACCCGCGTCCCTGCACTCCCCGGGCACAATAATAATTCCAGAGAACACCATGGAGCACAGACGAGTCTAAAGACGAAGTGTAAAAAATGCTCAAGGAGCAAAGTAAGAATACAGCAGTTGATCCAGATGGAGTTTCACCATAGGTTCTGTGCACCTGAGCTCAGCATTCCACTTCAACTGATTTTTCAGGCATCCCTGTGTACAGGAGGTTCCACACACACGTTATTATTTGTCCACACATAGCTGATGTGTGGAAAAAGGCTAACATAGTTTCAATCAACAAACCTAGTAGCAGGGAAGACCCCCTCAATTATAGACCTGTATCGTTGACAAGTGTAATAGTAAAAATATTGGAAAATAAAACTAAATGGGTAGAACACCTGGAGAAAAATTATATAACAGAATGGTTTTCGATCTGGAAGATCCTGTGTAACGAATTTACTGTTTCTATGATAGAGCCACAGGGAATTTACAAGAAAGAGATGGTTGGGTTGACTGCATCTATCTGGACCTAAAAAAAAGGGCTTTCGACAGAGTTCCACATAAGAGGTTGTTCTGGAAACTATAACATACTGGAGGAGTGACAGAGAGGATTCTAACAAGGATGAATTTTTTTCTGACAGAAAAATTAGTGCAGTAATCAGAGGCAATGTTTCGGACTGGATAAATGTCACGAGTGGAGTGCCACATGGTTCAGTTCTTGCACCGGTAATGTTCATTGTTTACATAAATGATCTACTAGATGGAATACACAATTATACCAGTAGTCCCCGTGGTGCAGTGGTAAAACAGTTACAGCCCCGCTCCTGTGCCAGGTAAGTCCACTACGGGCTCACCATAGCCCGTGCTACTTGGAACTTTTGTTCCGAGTAGCTGAATCTAAAACAACAACAACAGTGGTAAAACACTCGCCCGGGATTTCGTGAGCGCTTTGGCCTGGGTTCCTGACCGGGAAGGATTGACTGGGCGCCAATCCTTAACTGTAACTTAACTCTGTTCACGCAGCAGTGAATGGGTACCTTCTTGTTAAACGATTTGGCGGGTCGTATTCCGGGGAAAATTAGGATAAATGACCTGCCCGAAACACTACGCGTGTTAGTGGCTGTGCAAGAATGTAAGAACAAATTCAACAGGAGCCTTGATGAGGGTTCGAACCTATGCGCTGCGTGTTCTCAGGCGCGTGCTAGTCGACTGCACCAGGGCATGGTAAACATCCCGGGTAAATACACACGGTAAACACACGAACAAATCCACAAGGGCAGTGACGAGAATTCGAATCTGCGTCTGGGAGCATCCCAGACGCTGCCTTAATCGACTGAGCTACGACATGGTCAAAAAGAGTTGAAACCGAAGTTCTACTGAACTTACTGGATCCTGCAGCCTCTCCGAGGCACAAACCAGGGTTTTACACAACTCCCCCCATGCACTCGAGCTATGTCAATAGGCCGTTCTCCCTCTTCGCCCTTACTTCATTACACAAAGAAATCACAATAACGTGATGCATCAAATGAACAAATCCACAAGGGCTGTGACGAGGATTCGAACCTGCGTCCGGGAGCATCCCAGACGCTGCCTTAATCGACTGAGCTGAACAAATCCACGACCTTGTGGATTTGTTCATTTGATGCATCACGTTATTGTGATTTCTGTGTGTAATGTAAGAACTCTTGTATATATAAATTTACAAATAAAAAAATATGAACATGTTTGCTAATGATGCTAAGATACTTGGGAAGCTAAGAAACATTCGTCACACTCTTCAAGAAGACAAAATAAGTATATGGAGCAACACTTGGCAAATTAAATTTAATGTGAATAAATGCCATGTTATGGAACGTAAAATAGGAGAACATAGACCCCACACAATCTGCAAATTATGTGAAAAATCTTAAAAAAAAATATGATAAAGAAAGAAATCTAGGGGTGGTTCTAGATAGAAAACTATCACCTGAGGACCACATAAAGAACATCGCGTGAGGACCTTACGATGATTTCGGGGCTCAACGTCCCCGCGGCCCGGTCCTTGACCAGGCCTCCTGGTTGCTGGACTGGTCAACCAGGTCAACCTATGATACACTTTCCAATTTCAGAATTGCTTTTAAATACATTGATAGTGAAATGCTTAAGAAATTGTTCACGACTTTTGTTAGGCCAAAGCTAGAATATGCAGTGGTTCTGTGGACTCCATATCTTAAGAAGCACATCAACAAACTAGAAAAGGTGCAAAGACATGCTACTAAGTGGCTCCCAGAACTGAAGGATAAGAGCTACGAGGATGATTGATTGATGAAGATTAAGCCACCCAAAAGGTAGCACGGGCATGAATAGCCCGTAAGTGGTGGACCTTTTGAGCCATTACCAGTATCAAGAGCTGATACTGGAGATCTGTGGAGGTGCGACTGCACCCTGCGTGACGGGAGATGTCTCCCGTGAGCTACGAGGAGAGGTTAGAGACATTAAATATGCCAAAAAGTAGAAGACAGAAGGAAGAGAGGTGATATGATCACTACGTACAAAATAGTAACGGGAATTGATAAAATTGATAGGAAAGAATTCCTAAGACCCGGAACTTCAAGAATAAAGAGATCGCAGATTTAAACTAAACAAAACTATCGAAGAAATATAAGAACACTGTTTTTCCCAAAAACGGTGGGTTTTCTGAGGGAAGAGAACGTATGTCTGGAAGCTGACTTTAACCGCCCCAAGCTGCGCGCGCAACGAGCCGAGGTTATATAAACCCGGCCTGCAGACTGCGTGGCCCCTCTTCCCGACAAGCCAGCAGCTGCTCTCTTACAAAACGCCCACCCTCCTCCCGGGATCCTTTGCATCCTCTGTTTTATTTTTGAAAGGGAGGGCCCACAGACGTGCTCAAGGGGCACTTGTTCTAGCATGCTAAGCATTTGCTGTATCTTTGGGGGTGCTCCGCCGGAACCCCCAAAGTGATAAGCCTGCAGATAGCTAAGAAATATTCCCATGAATTGTAATTAGTGTAATTAAATTAATGCAACTTTCATTTACTACCTATGGATGTAGTTATTAATTGTAATTGATTTCTACTTTATCATTAAGGATTATTCATTATAATTATTCCTTAATACTTTATTGTTATGCACTAGTCAATAATTATTTATCATTCATCCTAATTAGCTATTTGATTCATTAAAAATAATTGCTTATCATTATACTATTTGTTATTATTATTTATTATATAATAATAATTATTAATTTATTATTTATTAATTTATTATTTACTAATTTATTATATATTAATTTATTATTTACCATTATAAAATAAACAAGTCCCCAATCTGAGCACGTTTTCTTCCAACCTCAGAAAAAGAAAATTCACTTTCGCAAACAGAGTGGTAGACGGTTGGAACAAGTTAAGTGAGAAGGTGGTGGAGGCCAAGACCGTCAGTAGTTTCAAAGCGTTATATGACAAAGAGTGCTGGGAAGACGGGACACCACGCAGCCCGTCCTCCTAAGGTCCCCAACGTCAAGAAACTGTCGTACTAGTGTTCTTATCCATAACCTACCAGAGGACCCAAAACAGAAAACGGGACAATATGTCAATTTCTCGAGCTGCTTCCATTTTCTAGTACGACAATTTTTGGCCTCAGGTAAAGTATTGGTCAAAACGTGAGGCTCTAATATGAGGACGGGTTGTGCCCCAGGCACAGTTCTCATCCTTAACTACACGTAGGTAATTACAGTATATGGCACTCTATCATACACAAATATATTCCCAAGTATAATAATTATCTCTATAATCTATAAAGGAAGTCCTCCTGCAGCCCGTTCTCTATATTTACCTCTTCGTAAATAATGCAACTGTTTTGCCTAGCCAGAGACGTACGAACCTACACAACCCACCTAACCTATCGCGACCCGTCCATATACAACACACAGACGTTTCTTACAGATTGGTCCATTCTGAGACAAACTAATTCACTTACCTTTGGTGTAGAGGTAAAGGTGGGCGTCGCCATAGTTCCTCCCGTACACGGGGTTCACCTGCAGTGTTGCACTCTGGCGATATTCCTTTATCTGTTCCATTGATCACTTTGTAAAATAAAGTTTAGCAAGGCGTGTATTAGCGGCACAAATATAAGGGAGGTGGAGGCGCGGGTGGCCAGCGTGGCCATGTTGTGGTCGCTCACTTGCCGACTGAACTCACTTGCCTCCTAATATTGGCTCACTTTCCCAAGTCTTCACTTAAACCTTAAATAAACCAAATATTAATTATATTATTCGGTTCTGAACAAATTGTTAGTTGTAAATTTCCATTGTGTTTTAATTATATAAATTTACGGGTTGTAGTCAAAAAATTAATTTAATATGACCAAAACTTCTCTATTTTCCTTACATTTTCTTCACTTGAGAAGGAAATTAAAAAATTAACTCTCCAAAGTTAATTTTTACAGTTTTATTTGACCTTACTCTAAGAGTCGCGTTTTGTTAACTCTTGTTAACATTGTCAAAGGCAGAGTTCTAATAATTATAAAGTTTCTTGTTGCAAGATATGTACCGAGGATGAGATATCCTCACAAATAACACCAAAATAATCGACAATAGAAGACTGGACATGGGCGAGGCACTATACAACAAGTAAACCAAGCCATGCATCAATAGCCAACCACCACCATATTACACACTGCCAGCCTCCACAACACACTGCACCAGCCATTATGGTGACAGGAGTTGTTGTTATAGATTCAGCTACTCGGAACACGTTCCAAGTAGCACGGGCTATGGTGAGCCCGTAACTTACCTGGCACAGGAGCGGGGCAAGAAGCACGGGCTATGGTTAGCCTCTGTGGTGTGTGTGGTGACAGGAGTGTGACAATGGACCTATAAGTGAAATGCCTTGCCTTCACCTCATACTTGGATACATATTATGCTGCAAGAAATTTTGTAATCTCTATTGATACTGGTAATGGCTCAAAAGGGCCACCACTTACGGGCTATTCATGCATGTGCCACCTTTTGTGTGGCTTAATCTTTATCAATCAATCAATCACTTTGTAATCAAGTTACAGCCCTGCTGCACCTGTGCCACGTAAGTGCACCACGGGCTCACCGTAGCCAGTGCTACTTGAAACTTTTTTTGTTCCCCGTAACTGATTCTAAAACAACTTTGTAATCTTACAGGATATTTGTGCCCGTGCCACCTCTTGGGTGGCTTAATGTTCATGAATCAATCATCACATTGTAATCATTCGGACTTGTCTGAACAAGAGTTTACGAAACACTTGTCTTAGCATCAAACCAAATAAAACTAAAAATGAACTTTGGTGAGAAATTTTTTAAATTTCCTTCTCAAGTGAAGAATAGTGTAAAGAAAATATAAATATGTTGTACCTAATAGGCCAAGTTGCCTAACAAGCCGAATTTTCCTGAAATATTATATTTTCCACTTTTTTATTATTATGGAATGATAAAACTTTCCATTGCATTACATATCACATGATTTTTTTAGTTAAAACAGAAATTTCATCTAATCTAACTTACTTGGTCAACTATGCAGGCCTCGATTTGCTTAATAAGCCAAGTTTTCCCTAAATTATATATTTTTCAAATCTTTTCTTATGGTGTTATTTTTTTATAAAGCGCTCCACTACATTATATATGAGTTCAGTTTCTTAAAGTTAGTTAAAACTAACGTTGAAATATGATCAAACCTACCTAACCTAACCTAACCTAAACTAACATAATTTAGTCAGTAATTCATGTTCTTAATAAAATATTAATTCAAATAAATAAATTTTATTTTTATATTTTTTAAATAACAAAAATCCCTTTGCTTATTAGGCAAATTGGGCCCTGCATACTAGTGTGTTCTGGCTATTAGGTACAACATATACTGTGTGTGTACAGGTATGTATGTATGTATGTATGTATGTATGTATGTATGTATGTATATATTATATATATATATATATATATATATATGTCGTACCTAGTAGCCAGAACTCACTTTTCAGCCTACTATTCAAGGCCCGATTTGCCTAATAAGCCAAGTTTTCCTGAATTAATATATTTACTATAATTTTTTTCTTATGAAATGATAAAGCAACCCTTTTCTCTATGTATGAGGTCAATTTTTTTTTATTGGAGTTAAAATTAACGTAGATATATGACCGAACCTAACCAACCCTACCTAACCTAACCTAACCTATATTTATAGGTAAGGTTAGGTTAGGTAGCCAAAAAAAGCTAGGTTAGGTTAGGTTAGGTAGGTTAGGTAGACGAAAAAACATTAATTCATGAAAACTTGGCTTATTAGGCAAATCGGGCCTTGAATAGTAGGCTGAGAAGTGCGTTCTGGCTATTAGGTACGACATATATATATATATATATATATATATATATATATATATATATATATATATATATATATATATATATATATATATATATATATATATATATATATATATATATATATATATATATATATATATATATATATATATATATATATAATATAATATATATATATATATATATATATATCTATCTCTCACTTTTACACACTAACTGCAAACATGATAAAAAAAAGATCTGCCATGTAGAAGTGCTTATAAATCAAACTCAATGGCACCTCACACACTAGACACACATTCATGCAAATTTTGTTTGTGCTTGTACTCCAAAACATTAATTTTCAAACAATAATACTAAAATCAATGCTTTAAGTCTATAGAGTTTCATGCCAAAAACAAGTATAACCATTTTAAATGTTTCCAATTGACTGACTTAAAAAGATTGTCAGCTCTGCACTGAATTTACCCAGGTTTTATAATGTAGGTCTCCTCATTGCTCGATTGTTTCGGTTTTTGCAGCCAACCATAAATTTTTGATAATCAGGAGTAAACATATTAAGAACATCCTTATAGAGCACAACATAGAACAATGTATTATCGTTACCCTACTTGGAGGACTATATCAGTTTCTATTGCTGGATATTCAAAACAGGTTCTAAATATCACTAAAGGTGCCAATATTAGAGCAAAACAACAGAAGACAGGCAACGAAAAAGGCATCGGGTTCACAGAGGATCATATCGAGGAACGAGTTTCTCAAAAGGGACAACGGAAAATGTCTTACATAAATTACAGAGGCTTCTGAAAGAAAAAGAAAAATAGCAGTTCTTATAAAGCACTAACAAAAATTGCTTCCTTACTATTGATACTCCTATAGTCACATAAAAACAAAAATTAACTAAAGTGATTTTACCCAACCCTACAGGAGTAAAATGTATTTTCTATACGGTAGTTTTGTTTCAACAAAATTCAATAAAACAGTTGCAGTCATTAGGAGAATCATACAACACGGTTATGTATTTAAATTCTTTTTTTCTTTTTTATTTGTTTTATGACCTTATAATTGACTTAGGTTACAGTAGTAAGCTATGGGACAGGAAAGATGATCATAGCGAATATCCTACACTCAAATTGCCAGGATTCCAATGAGAAACACAATGACCCAAAAATGTAACAAAGTGCTATCCCTAAACCTTATGATACATGAGCGTTAATAGATTACAATGAACAAATAAATGTAATGCATCTAACGACACACACACAAACTCTGGGATTTAATTTGGGTGTCAAGTAATTTAATTAAAAACTTTTTTGTACTTTTTTATGGGCCAATCAAAATCAAAATAACATATAATATTAAATGCAACCATATATTAAAATTAGCCAACAGAAGTGGTAAGAAGCTACACCATTTTACGTAACTAAATCAAATTAAATTATCAAAAATTTAACACAGAATATAACCACTATAGTTCCTTTAATGTCAATTATAAATTATTTAAATGAATTCACAAGCAGACAATTTATTAGCTGAATAACATAGCAAAACACTTGATACCAGTGCATTTTAAGTAATTTTTACATTTACTAGCTTATGAAATTTCCAGTAAATGGTGGCACCATTTGAATATTATCACATACCACAAAGCTGCAATATATACACCTGGCACATCCACAAAAATGGTGCATCCTCTATACACACAAGCCCTTGTCCCCCTCCCCCCTGCCAAAAGCATTTCTTAACTGTAGATTGCATAGCAACCTCATTGCTACCTGACAGATAATTACCAAACAACTATGTACAACTGGGAAGGAAAACATTCGACCACTTCCCACACAAGAGACCACAGCCAAAAATAACAACTATGGCATCAGAAGCATTATGTATCATGAAGAACCACTGCAGATAAAAAGGCAAATCAAATCTATTAGAAAATTTGCCAAATAGACACATAACGCCTACAAACATTAGAAAAATAAACCTAGGAAGTAATCAACCTCTTGGAACATGATGGAAAACATTCCATACCATACAAATGTCACTTGTGATATCTGGTGAAAAATGAGCACCTGTCATCATTACTTCTCAGTACATCATGATGAATTGGGTTAAATACACCAATGCATTAGCCTCCAGGCAACACACTCGCATGCAGGAGATACAGATACGTAGACAAGCCCAAACAGTTTAGAATTGGATCAGGAATTGTGCTCCTAAGAAAGTACTTCAATAAGGCTGATTTTGCTTTAAAAACTAAACAGAAAACTGAGCTTTGCTGAGGTACTAATTAAGGCACAAACCATCTCACAGTCAAATTATCCAAATTTCCAGCAAAGGAACTGCCCCTACAACTGTCAAATGGATCTTAAAATATCTTCAAGATGCAATTGTAACTATTGTAAGGGAACATGAAGGCATTAAAAAGCTGCAAATCATTGACCATGGTGGTCCCAGCTGTAATGAATAAAGTCAATACCTGCTGGCAACATCTAATACAATATTCAACTATATCAACAAAAAGTATGCCACTAAGCCTTCTGAAAATTAAGGGTACTGCTTGTCCAATTTACCTAGTCAACCTTTAGTACAATGATATTGTACAGCATTCCTTACCAGGTTCCTACAGGCGATCTTGAGAAATCTCATTTTGTTGGACTGTTATCTGTTGAGTTGTTGAGCTGCACATTTTGTAGTGAATGGTGGCAACTTTAATTTACTGGTGAAAATGTGTATACTGTATTTTATATATATAATATATACATAATCAAAGAAATCTGATGTATAACTTACCCAGTTAATTCATACTTCTTAAATATCTGGTGCAATAATCAATACTGATTATGAGTAAACAATCCACTATTTACAAATATATATATATGTATATATATATGTGTGTGTATATATACTGTATATACATATACATACATACTTCATCTTTTCTTAGTCTAAGTTTTAAACATCTCTCTCTTTAAGTGCAAAGAGAAGAAGAGAGGCAAGTCATGTAGTTACTGATAAGTTTGATAAGAGTGAGCAGAACCTCCTCAAATACACAACAGAATCATTCAACATTTAGCAAAACAGTTGGCATCACTGATTTGGAATTATACTTAAAAAGTACATTTTTCTACTCCTTAAACCACTAAAAAAATAAACATTTACTAAGTTTGTGAAATATTATCTTGAAGTCAAAGCCAATAGACTAAACGAACACTATTAACAAATATTAACCCTTCTCATGCAAACATAAGAAGTTCCTAACATACAGTATCTCACTTTGTGTCGCAACAATGAGCCTTTGCATACATGCATTTTATAGTTTACATACATTCCTTGACACAGGAACCTGAGGTGACTCATCATCCTTAAATACAAACATGTCTTTCAGCTATTAAACCCTAACTAGATGTGCTTGGCGATTGTGGAACAGGAACTGGAGCCGTTTTGGGAATTGTCTTTGGGGTAGCAACGGTCCCCGATGATTTTGTCACTCCTGACGGCACTTTTGATACACTAACTGATTTAACTGTTTCCAACTTTATGTTATGATTTACTTTGTTGATTTTAGATACGTTTGGTTTTGAGGACTCAGTCTTTATTGCGATCTCCAGTTTTTGAGCTTCTGACTTCATCTTTGTGTGGCTGTTGGTTTTACTGTTGTCTATGGTTTCCTGTTGTTTCTGGGCCTCTACTTTACTTTTTGCTTGACTGAAAGTTTTACTGTTTTCTGTCGTCTTCTGCTGAGATTGTGCTTGCTGGGTCTTGGCTGCAGAAGGGTTTGTCTTATATTGCACTGACTTTGGTTTCCTGTAACTACTACTATTGTCTGCTCTTTGCCACTGCATCTGCCCACTTGAGTGCCGACTTCTGGACCCACTTCCCTATAAATGGATAGAAAAAGTAATGTACATAAGTGCATGGTGAGTTTAAATAGACAAGATAATAATGGGAACCAAGAACAGGAAAGAAAATGGCTGAAGCATAAAGTGTGTAGTAACTTATCACACAAAGTCCCTGAGTGGTGAATACACTCCCAAATATACATGATATGATATCATACAAACCACATCTATAGGATGTAAAACATTAAACCAATAATTGGTTTAATGGTGTCAGTGATGGGCTGTTTTATACAACAGCATTTGAAAATGTGTATTGTTGGTATCATTTATTATATAGTATATTCTATAAACTCACGTATTAAAAATACAGTACTCACTAAAATGCATACCTATTGATTTATATTCAAAAATTCTAACCCGGAAATATATTTTCTTATAGAAAATGAAACAGCATTCATAAAGGAGCCTGAATCCAGATTCACAAAGAAGTTATGCAAAGTACATCTTTTCTCAATCTTTTGTGGCTCTCTTTACAATTATTAAACAGTTAATGAGCTTCAAAGCACCAGGAGGCTGTTTATAACAATAACAACAGTTGAGTGGGAAGTTTTCATGTTTGTAAACTGTTTAATAAATGTAACCAAAGCCATCAAAGATAGAGGAAAGATGTACACATTCGTAAGTACTTGAGTAACTGCTTCGTGAATCTGGCCCCTGGACAACCTATCCTCCTGTTTAGATAGAACTTTTTGTACCTATGTTCACTATAGTACAAGCATTGACATACTAAGCAATTAGATGGCAGAATTTTGTCCAAAAATCCCCCCCCCCCCCAAAATAAAGCTAAAAAACTAAATTATTCCTAGGCCTAGTATAGCACACATATGTACTATATTAGGCCTCAGATGGCATGTATTAGGCCTAGGAAGGCTGGGTTAAGTTTGTCTTTGTTTAGTTGTCTTTGCAACACAAGTAGAAAATCATTTTCCCGGTTTGTCCAAATTCAATAGTGCCACTTCTACTTTCTAATTGCACTGTACTTCGGACTATGTACTATGGTCCTCCTCGTTACTTTAAGTACTATCAGAGAAGGAGGATGGGCTGGCCTGGAAGACTTCTGTTTCAAAGCTGCCATCCAATCATAATGCATTAGCAGGTCCAATACCCTCATATGTCTTCAATATTCTCTCATAAGATATATCATACTCGTGTGATTTCAAGGTGCAAGCATTAGCGGTGTTTTAAGCTGATACGGGCACTCAATGATAACCATATTGCATTCACTGACATTGTGTAAATGTTTCATACATAAAGCCTCCCAAACATCAAATTTAGATGGCAACAGGCTGGTAACACACAACCACATCTAATACCTAGGTTAAGCTGGCACATACCAAGAAGGGTGAGAGCAACTCCGTCTTTGCTAGCCCGCTCCACTTCTGCTGTCAATACCACCAATATACATAAACAAGCAATTAGGAAGACCATAACTTAGTATTAGTACAAGAATGTGAACTTAGTACAAGAATGTAACAACTCTTGTATATATCTATAAAAAAAGAAAAAGAAAAAAAGAAAAGTTAAATGGTGGGTTGATGCACCGATGACTATGTTACAAACAGGAAACCTAAACATACTGTTGCTCTATGTTGCAAGCAGTACACACAACACCCAGAATCTTTCTAGACAAAATTGGTATAAACAAACCATAAAATTAAATTTGAATTTATATACTAAACAGCATGCATTTTTTCATTAATAAGCCTTAAAATTTGACTGTACAGCATAAGTAATGGATTACTACATTACACACAGAGATCACACTAATGTGATGCATCAAATGAACAAATCCACAAGGGCCGTGACGAGGATTCGAACCTGCGTCTGGGAGCATCCCAGACACTGCCTTAATCGACTGAGCTATGACAGGGTTAACAGAGTTGAAACCGAAGTTCTACTGAACTTACTGGATCCCATAGCCTCTCCGAGGCACAAACCAGGGTTTTACACAACTCCCCCTGCACCTGAGCTATGTCAATAGGCCATTCTCCCTCTTCGCCCTTACATCATTACACACAGAGATCACACTAACGTGATGCATCAAATGAACAAATTTGTTCATAGCACCCAATAGCACCCGAGCTATTGACATAGCTCGGATGCAGGGGGGAGTTGTGTAAAACCCTGGTTTGTGCCTCGGAGAGGCTACGGGATCCAGTAAGTTCAGTAGAACTTCGGTTTCAATTCTTTTAACCCTGTCATAGCTCAGTCGATTAAGGCAGTGTCTGAGATGCTCCCGGACGCAGGTTCGAATCCTCGTCACGGCCCTTGTGTATTTGTTCATTTAATGGATTACTATTTGATAAATGTTTCAACCAGCCAAATTTAAATTAACCAAGTAATAATTTGCTAAAGCAAAAGACAATCACTATTTAAAGAAATTTAATATCATCAAGAAAATGCAAATATAATCTTATTTACAACTAACCCTCGTATAGAAATATTCTCCGGAGCTATTCCGTACTCTGGTGTGGTGGTGTGGATAGTAGTCCACCTGGCTTGGGGTTCCATCACCCTCAGAAGCACGGCGCTGACGTCGCTTAGGCCCGGAGCAGTTGTAGCCATACCTCTGATAACCCTCGTGGCCTGCCACCATCATGCCCTCGTTCTCTGATCTGGTGCGAATGCGAGCTTTTCTGGCCTCTCGTGCTGCATCATATTCTTCGGGCTGAGAAAACAGAAGAAGCATGTTTTAATTACATGCTATTAAAATTCTTGAATCATAATAAATTCAATCATTTATGCAAAAATGAGAAATGCTAAAAATGGCTGCCATTTTTGTTTAGTCTGTGCTGTCTCATTCCATTAATACAATTACAGTGTAACCTTGATAGAAAGGACTAATTGGGTCTGAACCATTCACAACTTGTAAGGTTTCCACTCTATCAAGAATTTTGCTAGATTATAATACTGTACTTATTGTTATTTATGGTTCTTATTGCTAATGATAAATCCCAGATTTGCACATATTTACACACATAAATAACATATATGAACAAGAACTTTAAAATATACTATACCCTACAGGAAGCAAAATGTTACTTCTATTTGCTTATTAAAAAAGCAGCCCCTTTATTTTAAACAAAATTGGGTACAGTAAATTACAACTTCCGACTCTATTCATAGACTTAGTGACCTCCTGTCCCACTGAACTACAGGCCAGTGTCCCTTAACTTGTATACCTTGCAAGGTGATGGAAAATATCGCTCAAAATAAGCTAGTAGTACATCTGGAGAGAAAGAACTTTGTAATACAACACCATCACAGGTTCAGGGAAGGTTATCTGGAGATGATTTCAGGGCTTTTAGTGTCCCCGCGGCCCGGTCCTCGACCAGGCCTCCACCCCCAGGAAGCAGCCAGTGACAGCTGACTAACACCCAGGTACCTATTTTATTGCTAGGTAACAGGGGCATAGGGTGAAAGAAACTCTGCCCATTGTTTCTCGCCGGCACCTGGGATCGAACCCAGGACCACAGGATCACAAGTCCAGCGTGCTGTCCGCTCGGCCGACCAGCTCCAGGAAAGTAACTTGTGCCTCACAGGTTTAATAAAATTCAATGACCAGGTGAGAAAACACCAGCGTTGAATGTAATGAAACGCCATTTTCTGGGTGAAACCAGGCTTCCCGGAGCTATCCAGGCTGATATGAATGTATTAGACCCTGGCATCAAAGTGAATGGAGTTCTAGGTCTACCAGGGACCACGAGTTACAACCTGGACCCCTCAGAAAGGCGCAAGGAGCAATGGCCTATAGAAACCCCCATGTGGTTAGAAGCATTCTATATCTGCCATCGACCTGGACAGGCACCCAGAAAGGTAGGCACCCCAAAACAAACCCTATATGGTTAAAAAAAAACTTGTCTGCCTTGTGGTGTGGTCCTGTCCTAGTGGTGGTGTGCGAGCTAGGAGAAGTTTCACCTGTACTTGGGCTACATGCGCCTAGTTACCTTCCCTAGGTGCCTCCTACCCAGAGAGGCACATTTTTGTTTGCACCTCGGGAAGGTAATTCTAGGTGCATGCAGCCCGAGTACAGGTGAAACTACTACTGGCTCGGACACCACCACTAGGACAGGACCACACCAAAAGGTCATAGCACTGGAACAAATTCAGAGCCAGAGTCCACGATCGCCAGGTCTTATCACATTTAACCATTTAACGGTTACTATGTTGAGGGGTAGTGGCTAGGTGGACAGCGCTCTAGACTTGTGGATTTAGGACCTGGGATTCGATGCCCTAGCACTGCTGGAAAAACAAATGGGCAGTTTCCTTCACCCTGATGCTTCTGTTACCTAGCAGTAAATAGGTATCTGGAAGTTAGATAGCTGCTATGGGCTGCTTCCTGGGGAGGGGGGGGGGGGAATAATAGTAGTTAGTAACAGTTGATTAAGTTGAGAGGTGGGCCGAAAGAGCAGAGCTCAACCCCCGAAAACACAACTAGGTGAATACATCAGCCACAGAACAAGGGATGAGGATAGCCAACACTGGGGTCTTGGGCTCTCCCTTCCCCTTCTCAGGGAGGGGGAAGCTGCGTAGACGACAGTGCAATAAAAGTTATGACATCATGCTCGTTTGCTCGTTTTTCGTTTGGGGAGTTCTGTCCAACAGTTCAGCTTTCTGTAGCAATTTTTTTTTAACCAGATAAGGTTTGTTTTGGGGTGCCTACCTTTCTGGGTGCCTGACCTGGTCGATGGTAGAAATAGAATGCTTCCAACAACACGGGAGTTTCTATAGGCAAATGCTCCTCGTCTCTCTAAGGGGGGCCAGGTTCTGGCTCGTGGTCCCCGGTAGACCTAGAACTTCATTCACTTTGACCGATGCCAGGATCTACATTCATATTAGACAAGATAGCTCTGGGGAACCGAAGGGGCTCCCCCCAGAAAATAGGCAAGAAAGAGAAGGGTGCGCAGACTGCATTTTCCTGGACCTCTGACAGTCTCCCTTAAGAGGCTAGTACAAAAGTTGGGGCATCAGGTAAGGTATGCCAGTGGATAAAAAGAGTATCAAAGCAACAGAAAACAGCAAGTTACTGTGCAAGTTAAAACAGCAAGCAATAAATTGCAAGATGACCTGGATAAACTGAAGGAATGGTCCAACAAATGATTACAACTGTTTAACTTAGCCACCTCACGCCCGAGTCTAATTTCTTTCCATTAGTTTTAGCCCTTTCTTTCATATTAACACATTCCCGTCCACACCACGCTCTCCCTAGACTACCTCAAGGTGTGTTGAGCATTGGCTGTGAGTGCGTGGCCAGACTCAAATATGTATATTCTTTTAAGTTTTCTCAACTCAATTTTCATCTTATGGCGTTAATTTTAGTAACTTTTTGTTCGCAATAGGGATATATATATATGTATATGTATGAAGTCCAAAAGCACGTCGATCGGATAAAAAATGTAATTTTAACAAACATATTAATACTATCACGCGCGCCACGTGAGCACCACAGACTGACGTCATGGGGCTAATGGTGCAAGCGAGCATGCGGCGATGCCTAAATGTGTATACTCGTTTCAGTTTTCTCACCTTAATTCTCGTGCTACGTCGTTCATTTTGGTATCATTGTGTTCGCAATTAAATTCCCTGCAGATGTATATGCATATAATATCCAAAAGCCTGGTGAGAGTCCATGCAGCAAAGCCTAAAATTACCCGTGAACGAGCACCAATTTGCCCACCACAACCTAATATGTATACTCGTTCAGTTTGATAACATCAATTTTCATGTTACATCGCTCGTTTTGGTATAAAATTGTTGGCAATAAAAAGACGCACATTTTAAAACTAGTCCCATAATAATAGCAAAGTAAATATAATTTTAACAAATATTTTAAAATTTCAAATTTAGACCCAAATTTTGTTTATAATCTTTCAAGTGTTTTGACATCAAGTTTCGTGTTACATCTTTCATTTTGGTATCAAATTGTGCGCATTCTAAAGGCGCTTATTTTGAAACTATCCTGAGGTTGATCGGATAAAGAAATGCATTTTATACAAATATTTTTGTAGTGGACGCGAGTCCTGTCCACGGCTAGAACTCAAGAGAAAAAAAAAATGGATGTGATCGGTGTCCAAAGCGAGCGATACTGTTAAAATCTGATGTAACAGACGTCCCTCCCGAACATCCGCAGAATTAATTATGGATGTCGTATACGTCCCTTCCGAACAACAGTGTTAAGATGTCGTGGATGTAAATCATGATGAAATGTACCAAGTAGAAGAGGCAAGCAACAAATATTTTTCCAAAGCACCGTAGAAATTTAAAATGTTTGTACACTTTCATTGTCAAATGTTGCTGTATTCAAATATGAAAACCAAAGGGTCTTATTGTGAAGAAATATGTTGCTACGTGCTAGGTAATTATCCAAAAAATGCACCAAGCAAAAAAAAAAAAAAGACATTTTAGTACCTTTTATGTGGGGTTTTCAAAAGGTACAAAATAATTTGGGAAGAGGTGACTACTAATTAGTGATTGGGTGGCACTGGTGGTAGAGGTCTAAGGTCTAGACCCTGTGTAAAACTTTTCATGAGCTTTCCATGCTACTGTTAGTTGCATCACGAATTTAATAACAAGAATTACTTGATAAGAATTAAACACTTTATAGCTGGTAAGGTCGGTTCAGCAAACATATAATGCATTTATTTATAAACCATGCATCAGAATATATAAGCAAAAAATGTTGCAACTTTTGATATCATTACCACAGACCTAGTTGCAGATAAATCTTTTATTCATCTCTAAACCCCAAAAATGATACTGTAATAACTACCACAGTTATGCAAAAAGAAGTTTGTGCAAGAAATGTGAGCGTACCGGTGTTGGGTGGCGATGCTGCAAGTACTCAGCATAATGAATTTACGTATCCTATCACAAGACATAATTCACTTAATTGTATCAAACTAACATGTAAATACTATCTAAATATGCTATTGTACAAAAGTTAAATGAAAAAACACCTACCATTTCTACTCTAAAATCCTCAATGCTTTTATACTTTGCAAGACGCTCTTTGAGTTTATCTTGCACTGCAAGATTGACACTATTTTTATAATACTTCCTAAATGCCCAGAATTTCTCGAGTCCATACAGCTGACCACAGTCAATATCTCGTAAAGTCTCTTCTTGGAAGTCATTGTAAATTTCATCTCGGAAATGTTTCTCCAGTCCATAACTATAGAACCTGAAGAGACACTCCAAGCCATATCTGTGGGGGGAAAAAATGATGATATTATACAAAATATGATACCTGGTACTTATCAATGTGTGTATTGCTTTCAAAACAATAACAATAAATAAATAAAGTGAACTTCCATAAAATTGTAATTTGAAGGAAAATCAAGCTAGCTTCAAGAGCAACCATGAACATAATAATTAAATTCTATATGCTAGCAAAGTGAGATATAGCTAGAAAAAGAAATACCGTATTCAATTTGCCATTAAATATGAAGACAAGAATATTATCACCCGGATAATCCAACACACAACTTGAAGGTCCAGAACGGACGGAAACCATCACTTTCATGTCATATATTTATTTTCAGCAGCATTATTGTGACTTATTCACAGCTCATAACATGCACCGCACTCATCACTAGGCTTAGAAAGCCCACTTGCACCTCACCACATGTATCCTAACATGCAACATCATCAATAGACAGACATTACATCATCACTATAAAAACTTTAGTGAACATCAACAATCCAGAAACTCAATAATGATTGATTATAATCATTATTTAATTCACATTTATAAATGGATCTGGTAGATAAACCAAATTGAAGTAACTATAAGCTAACCTGTATCCAACTTTGGCATCTTCATTGGCTAATCTTCTGAATTCTTCGTACATTTTGCGGTTGAAGTGTTCTCGGAGGAAGAAGGACCAGAAGCGATACAAAGTGTTCATCTCGGCACTCTGTCCAATGCCTAGTCTTTTGCGTTCTACAATTGATAAACAAAACTACTTTCAATATTATGAATGGAAAAACAAATTGAAAGTAAATGCCATTTGTTGAAGAAATAAAAACTCATATTAAGTAACTGGTTAAATTTGTAATTTATCAACCCCACTGCACATTATTTTATATTTCTTTCTTTAACAGTATTTATAACACACACACTCACTACTCACCCAGTTGTGCTTGCAGGTTGAGCTCCAGCTCTTTGCTCCTGCCTCTCAACTGTCAATCATCTGGTGTTCAGATTCCTGACCTTATTGGGTTCTATCTTATCTACATTTGTTTGAAACTGTGTATGGAGTCAGCCTCCACCACATCCCTGCCTAGTGCATTCCATTTGTTAACTACCCTGCTGCTTGATACCTACTTGATGGAGTTCTGGGAGTTCTTCTACTCCCCAAGCCCGGCCCAAGGCCAGGCTTGACTTGTGAGAGTTTGGTTCACTAGGCCAACACTGAAAACACACATTCTAATATCTCTGTGGCTCATCTGAATATTATGTTTCCACCCTATCCATGTTCTGTCTCTGCTAAATAGTTTGTTTTTGTCCACCTTGTTATATGCTATTCTGATAGCTTAGTGTCATAGACATGATTTCAGTTGACACTTGTGTTTGATGTTAATTTTCTACCATTTTGGAAAATTTAACACATAATTCAATTTTTTTCTCCCTTCCTATTTATGCTACGATGCTGAAACTTGGACCAGTTGATCCAAATTTCATATACAACTAGTCAAAAAAGTTTGATTGAAATCGAACCAGTTTTCATTTATTGCATTTTTACGTAATGTGCCCCCTTAAATTACTAAGAGCATGAAAACCTTGCCTTTTAAACATCTAGCTCGATATTTGTGGTAGACTTGTTGAGTGAAGCCATTTTCCTTGAGAAGAGAATGTGACGGGTGTTGGAAGGTCGGTAAAGAGCCTGGTAAAGACCCAAAGGATCCATAACTGCTGCCAAAACTATTTGAAAGCTGATTCTCATTTGGGCTCGCATTTAAGTCACTGTAAATAAGAAATATAACTATTAATATTAAAAAGTTAAAATTAATGGTACTAGCAACAAAATACTGTATACTGTATTGTGTTGCTTGCTTTTACAATATATATGATGCCGATAAAAAACTTGCATTGAGTGTAATGAAATGCCAGTTCTGGGTGAGCCCGGGAGGCTCCCTCAAGACTTACTGATTACGTGCCACACTACTTGGAATCATCAGTTGCAGAGTTCTTTTATGCCTACCGGGGACCGCAACCCAGAACCTGGCTCCCTCTCACAGAGGAGCAGGGAGCAATGGTTCATGAATGCTTTACATTTAAAGTTTATCATCTTGCCATCGACCAGGAAAGGCACCCAGAAAGGTAGGGGAATAAAAACAGACTACTGCCTGGTTGAAAATGTGACCTATGCCCCTCAAAATATCAAAAGAACACCCCCAACAAGAAAAAAGAAAAAAGCAAATCTTCATCCAAATAAACCCCCCCACCCTGGTAGGTGGGAGGGAGGGCATCAGGGAGCCTCCGGGGCTCCTTACCTTGAGGTTAGCTTGAGAGGTTTTAGGGCTTAGCATCTCCGTGGCCCGGTCCTTGACCAGGCCTCCTCATTGCTGCACTGGTCAACCAGGCTGTTAGATGCAGCTGCTTGCAGCCTGACACGAGTCATAGCCTGGTTGATTGGGTATCCTTTGTAGGCGTTTATTGAGTTTTCTCTTGAATATTGTGAGGGGTCAGCCAGATTCAACACTGATTTTCTGTGTGGAGCCCTGTTGGCTCTCTGAAACTAGCTACCCATAGTGAAGGAAAAATGAACTTAACAGGGAAGTGGTTGTACCGCAGCACCCAGCTCTTCTCAATCCGAGGAAGAGACTGTCGGATGCGACAGATGCCACAAAACAACAAGGCCACAGAAGGCCCAGAGATGTCCACCTTATACCTGGTGGCCAGGACCCTGTTAGAGCTCCAAAACCCCAGTGAGTCCGAATATCATCCCAAGACATGTTCCCACACTACCAGGAGAGCATGTGGGAACTTATGTACATCATGGGCACGAGGGTAGACCGTAAGTTGGCTAGACTTAATGACACTGCAGACAACCTGAGGCACACGAGCCTTGAACAGGGAACTAGGGAAACCGGATCACAATGCATCCATCGACACAAAACCCACAAGTAATACGCCCACAAGTAATGGCGCAGAGCCGCTACTGGGCCTAACACATGATGCAACACCCCGGCTGAACCAACCAAACATCAACAACTAAAGGACTCTTCCGGAAGCCAGCCGTCACATTCTTCACCAGAAAGGAAGGAGCAGACTGCAACCGAACAAAACGACCCCCAGGACCAAGAGAAGAAAACCTCCAGAGCCGGAGTAGAGCATGAAGCTCCCCAACCCAACCAACCAGTGGCCAATGCTAACAAAAATAAGGCCTGCCAAAAACAATCTTGAACCAAAAGGGCCACCACAAACCGAGGTGAAGATAAGAAAGAACCCGGTCCAAAGACGAAGCAGGCACAGGAGACACACGAGTTGGCGGGAGGTGAAAAAATGCATGAAAAAGCTTGCGGAACGAGGCGGAAGTAACATCCAACCCAAACACAAGCTGAAGTGGCTCTGTCAGCGCCACACAATAGAAGTGACAGTATTCAGCAGAAGATGCTGATTTAGAAAAAGCCAAGAGAGAAAGGACAATACAACCATATCTGACACAGACAAAATCCTATGAAGAGAAAGGAGGAAAGCCAGCCAAGAAACCTCATACCGATGCTAAGACGACTACAGGTAGGACACCATCAAATTAGCTACCTGATCACCATACAAATGGTGATACACACTTGTCAGAAACACCAGATGCGAATTACGGAGAAGGTTGAACCTGCAAGGTACCTCACCTGTCCAACCCACTGATTAAGGCGAAGCTGGGGAAACTGCCTGGGTTCGGGCACCGAGCAGGCAGCACCTGAAACCAAGGGTGGGCCGGCCACAATAGGGCCAGGAGAACCACTCCCTCAGTATGATTCGAGCCGACCCAGAACCCGAAGCAACAGCTGGACTGAGGAGAAAAAGGTACAGGTACCCCTTCCCTCCTTGACCAGTCCTGCAGAAAAGTGACTACTGCCAGTGTCTCGCAGTCGAGGCACGACACCACGTAACGAGGAAGACCCTGTGACCAAGCCAACGCGAAGAGGTCCACCTCTGGGTGCCCATACGTCCGGTAGAGGCATAGGAAGGAAGCGGCATCAACTGTTCACTGTGCAAGAGAAATGTTGCGATACAGACCATTCTCTAGTCATGCATCAGTCAAGAACTGACTGGAGGCAGTCCAGCTCACCCAGGCTGGCTCCCCTCCACCCTCCCCAACAGAGGGGGAGGGGGGGGGGGGGGGCTGGAGCTAACAAGTGGGGGTGGTTAGTTGGATAAAGTTTTGCTTGTTTGTTTCCTTGTTGGGAGAACTGCAACTGATGACTCCAAGTAGTGTGGCACTTAAGCAAACTATATTCAAGATACATTAGCAGTTAAATGCAGTACCAAAACATGGGATCTCTTACCTTATTGAGTTTGTGCGGGGCTTGTGTTCTATGGAATCCATAACCCACCCAACATGACTCTCCACAGGTGGATTGTGAGAGTGGCGAGTCTTCTTTTTGCGTGGAGTTCGCTGATCAACATTTGCTTTATCTTTAACAACTGCGTAGAAACGTGCAGCTTTTCGTGATCTTGGCGTTTTTGGTGTAGGTGAAACCTTGTCTTCAAAAGGATCCTCTGCACCCTGGCAACAAAATAAACAGAATATTAGGTCTTTTCAAATTTGTCTAAGAGCATATAAAACTTGTGCTTTGTGCTAATTAAAATATTAAAACTTCCACTAATTCATTAGTTTCATAAAATTATTCTACATATCTATTGCATAAAAAAATAAGACATTACATGTATTAATGAATACTGCAACTAAGAAGTGACAATATATTTAATATTTACTAACAGAAAATAAAAAACAGAAAACTCCCCATAAACACAGCAACTGGATATGAAATGAACACTACTTGAACAAGGGTCTTGGCATCTATTGTTTACAGTATATCTTGGAACACTCGAGGCATACATACATACACACACTGACATGGTCAACCTTGGTCATTACATTAGCCATTAGTAATTAGTGACATTAGCAATGTCTCATTAAGAACAATATGACTAGCATCTACTGGTAAAGGTTATTGAAGGGGTTAAGCATGTGGAATGTTGGCAAGAGTGTTCTTGACTGCCATAGTAGTACAGATGGAAAGTTAAGAGCAGCATGTTAGCATACCTGGAGGAGGTGTAGGGGAGGGGGAGGGGGAGGGACCTCTTGGTTAACTGGGACAGGAGGGTGGTTGGGTTGCAGGGTCTCCATCACCTCTTGACTGATCATTGTAACCTGCTGCGTCACGGCCGTTTGCTTTCTCTCTGTTGACTGCGGGAACTGTAGAGAAAATAATTCCCTTGAATGTAAATTTCACATTTTGTTTGTAACATTATGAACAAGATAATAATGATGGCAATTACTGAAAAACTAGAAGAGTAACTAATACTTCATATAGTATGAAAAGTATTGTACTGTACAGTACAGTATATGGAATAAGAATAATGGAAAATTTGATGGAAAGAGTCCAGGTATAGAAGTACCAAATAAATTAAAATTTACAAAGATGAAAGCAGAAAAAAACATTTTCCATCAATTACCTTGCTAGCAAGCACAAAGTGAAATCATATAATCGGATATTAAAAACACACCTACTTTTATCTTATATTTGTTAAGTCTTAATAGATCGAAGACTCGCTAATGAATTTTTTTTATATCAAGGTTGGAATGTAACATAAATCAATAAGTAAACTTATTGCCACAAAATAAACATTTCAATACAAAATAATTATAACTCACCCATTCGCTGTCCTCCCACAGATCCTGCTCATAATAGTAGAGTCCATCATTAATAACCTTGGCCAATTCTTGTGTCATTTTAGTACGGGAAGTCCAGTCCCCAGTGCGATCAAATCCGCCATGCTTAGGAGGCCGGGTGGCAGTACTGGATGATGAAGAACTAGTCGATGTTCCTGGAGCTGCAGCAGTAGCAGATGGTGGAGACTGTGTCACAATCAGAAGCTTATTTACATCCTGATCACTAATTTCGTAGTCACTTTCATCATCCGACCTGTGGAATAAAAGGCTCTTAGATCCAGTCATCACAAGACAACCTTGGCCCAGGATGGACTTGGGGAGTAAAACTCTCGAGACTTACTTCATGTAAACTATGGGTAAATGTGTACAATTACAGTGCTGCAATGAGTAGAAGGGTATAATGAGTTTAGGGAGTATAATGAGTACCTTACTTTCATCATACCTTGATGGGGTTCTGGGAGTTCTTCTACTCTGCAAGCCCAGCCCAGGGCCAGGCTTGACTTGTGAGAGCTTGGTCCAACAGGTTGTTGCTTGGAGTGGCCCGCAGGCCCACATACCCACCACAGCCCAGTTGGTCTGGCACTTCTTGAAGAAAACTATCCAGTTTTCTCTGAGAGATGTCCACTTTTATTCGAGCAATATTTCTTATGCTCACTGGGAGGATATTGAACAATCGTAGACTTTTGATGTTCATACTGTGTTCTCTGAATTCTGCATTTCCTTTCATATTGTTCACTCCAGTATGTTGTTATCTTACATTTTGGGACCTGGCCCTCCATTATTTTCCATGTATTGTATATATAATTCGATACCTCTCTCATCTCCTTTCTAAAGAGAACATTTGAAGAACCTTGAAACGATCTAAATACTTTAGGTGCTTTATCATGTCTGATAGGTAAGTACACTATAAGCGTAGCACTCATCCTGTAACTACATTTAATTATACACACACATGCTACAGCATTAATAAAGTATGAGACCCAACTTAGACACACGGTTTCAAATAAGAAACATCACTTAACTTGGAATCCACTTCTTGGCCAGCCACAATGACTAACCTGAGAGACCCTGTCAGAAGATTATCAAGCTGGGAGGCCTAAGGAACCTTGTTGTGGTGCTGTACTTGGTAGCAGTTGGGGGAAGTAGCTAATTGGGCTAGTAGCTAGCAGTCAGCAGAGTGCTACTCTGGAGTTCAATTTATTTAAAGTAACACTTGAAGGGGATTTTGAGTATCTTCTCCTGTTACAAGCAGGATTCAAGAGAAGCAGGTTGTGTTTGAGCAGAAGTACATAGTACAGACAACTATTCAGGCAAGTGCCTCAACACTTAGTAGATTGAATAATGTTATATTCTTTAATCAAGTGCTTCTTAAACTAGTGAATGGTTCATCTAAATGTGAATAAAAGTAAGAGGTAATTCGTTTTCCTTGTACAGGGAAATTTAGTTGCCTGCGACTGAAATTTTGTGATATAAACGTGAGGGGTGAAAGACACAGAAATGAAATAGTTTAAAAAGCACTTCATATTCTTGAATATGGCACATACAGAATTTGGCACATACCATTCACTAAAATCATGCTGTCGCCCAGTCTTTGGCAGAACCTCAAGCTCTTCGTCAAACTGAAAATCAAGCTCCTCTCTTGTGTCTTTGCAGAAGCCAAGTGGTTCCTGAGACATTCCTCGACTTTTCTTAACATTTGACTTGTCCAACACAGTGTCAGCTGGCTGCTTCAGGTCTTTTTCCTTGCTCTCATTATCTCTTCTTAGACGTCCCTTACGTTTCACCTAAGGTAAAATCTCTTCCAATTAACTGCATGATTTTTTCATACTGTAATTTGTAAATCTTTATCTAGATTATAATTTGTTGAAAATTATTTTGTATATTTACAATTAGGTACAGTACCGTAACACAGACGAAATTAATGTGAGAGAGACAAGTGTCAGAACAAAATCAACCTCTGGCCTAAGGGCTAACAGTAACAGACTTAAATTATCAGATGGAGAAAATTAGTCAATATCTGTTGTAAAGAATGTGGCACTGTATACCTCTCTGCAATGATGATTGCTTTATAAACTACCACTCACTGAACACACACACACAAAAAAAAAAGCAATGAATGTAATGAAACGCCATTTTCTGTGCGAAACCCAGAGGCTTCCCAGAGCTATCCAGGCTGATATGGATATATTAGACTTTGGCATCAGTCAATGTGCATGGAGTTCTAGGCCTACCAGGGACCACGAGCCAGAACCTGGCCCCCCCCAGAGAAGCATGATGAGCAATGGCCTATAGAAACCCCCCGTGTGGTTGGAAGCATTCTATGTCTGCTATCGACCTGGTCAAGCACCCAGATAGGTAAGCACCCCAAGACAAACCCCCTATTCTGGTTAACATTGCTACTGGAAGCCGAACGAGTGGACAGAACTCCCCAAATGAAAACTAGCAAAAGAGCATGACGTCACCAAGTTGCCGCGCTGCTGTCTGTGCAACACTCCCCCCTCCCCAGAAGGGGGAAGGGGAAGCCCCAGACCCCCGTGCCAGCTACCCACACCCCAGTTCTCAGGCTGGATGTCAAAACACATGAAAAACTGCCGACCGGGTGGAGGGAGGAGGGTTGCCGGGGAGCTTCCGGGTCTCACCCAGAAAATGGCGTTTCATTACATTCAACGCTGGGTTTTTTGGGGGAGCCCCTGCAGCTCTCCAGAGCTACTTATCCAAAGACAAAACAAAACAAAAGTAACTTACCCAGGAGGCAGTCGGCTCTCACTTCTCAACTCAAAATCAAGACAACTGGTTGCAACCAACAACCCAATGCGACGCAGGCCCAACTGGGCCCCAGGAACATTAACAAGGTAGCAAGTGGCCAGGACCCTGTTCTTCCTCCAAAAACCCTGTGCCCGAATGTCAGCCCAAGACATGTTACTGAAGACAGCAGCCAACGCAGCAATCCGACAAACATCGTGGGCACGAGAATAAACCACAGGCTGGCTGGAATGAATAACCTCGCGGACAACCAGAAAGACCCAAGCCCTGGGAACAGGGAAGACGGGAAACCGGATCAACCAAAGCGCAACCTCGGCCACCGAAGCCATGGCGCGCAAATAACCGAGGAGATATCAATATGAGATCTTGAGGTTATCTTGAGATGATTTCAGAGCTTAGCATCCCTGCGGCCTGGTCCTCGACCATACCTCCTTTTTGTTACACATTCCCAGGAAGCAGCCCGTAGCAGCTGTCTCAACTCCCAGGTACCTATTTACTGCTAGGTGAACATGAGCATCAGGGTGAAAGAAATTTGTTTCTTTCCTTTGTTTCCGCCTCCACCGAGGATCGAACCCGTAACCTTAGGACTACGAATCCGAGGCGCTGTCTACTCAGTTGTCACACCCCGGCAGCGTCTGGGATTATCCCAGGCATAAGTTCGAACCCTCATCACAGCCCTTGTGGATTTGTTCATTTGATGCATCACGCTATTGTGATTTCTGTAGGTACAGCTGTAGTTTGTTTTGGGATTCCTACCTTTCTGGGTGCCAGACCTGGTAGATGACAGACATAGACTGCTTCCAACCACACGGGGTGTGTCTATAGGGCCACTGCTTCTCGTGCCTCTCTGAAAGGGGCCCAGGTTGTGGCTTGTGGTCCCCGGTAGGCCTATTACTCCATTGACTGACTGTTGCCACAGTCTAAGATATATACACATCAGCCCGGTATAGCTCTGGGGAGCCGAAGGGGCGACCCACAAAAAACAGTGAATGTACTCCATCTCATAACTAATATACATGTAGTTACTTTTATATTGTACTATATTTCTTCTGGGTTATTTAATTTTGAAACCTTACAATGAGTATATCAATAATAAATGATACTGTAATTTTTATGTTTTTTATTTGTCGCTATACATAAATATTTAACATACAAGAGATTAAAAATATGATGGGTATGGATTACAATTACAAAAAAAGAACAAAGGTACATACATTACAAATGTTAATACACAATGAACATAAGCACATACAATGCAAATGCTTATGTACAATAAACACACATGCATACCATCCAAAAGCTAATGTACAGTGAACATACAGTGGTACCTTTGTTTACGATCCTAATCCATTCCCAGAGATGCGCCGTACACCAAAAATTTGTAAACCAAAACTAAATTTTCCATAAGAAATAATGTAAATTAAATATTTTTGTGGGTGTGGAACGGATTAACTTAAAAATACATTTTATACCGAATACCACTCATTTTGTACTACAATACAGTATGTATATCTTACCTTTACTGAGGACTCTTGTTGGCGTATGGAAGGAGTGGAGGAGGAAAGGTGTTAGTATTTGGAAGGTGAGGCCCCTTCCATTATAACTTCAGGCAGTGATGACTTTTCTGGGGAACTCTCTCTCCTATGTTTTACAGGCATACCACTAGGACCTGGTTGTGGCTCATTGCTTGTTTTTCACTAAAAACCTGTCTATTGACACTTGTTTTCCTTACGTGTTAACACTTGTTTGCAGTGAGACATCACATTGTCATTAAATGGTTAATGCAATGGCCTGTTATAGCTTTATCTAGGTGACACTTTTCAGTAAAAACTTTGCAGATCTTTCCATACTGCACACATTTTCTTAATTAATGAGGAAGGGACATCAACAACCCACATACCATTTTTATGTTTACGAATGATCTATTGTTTTTCCTCTACTGTTATTCTCACAACTATTTTCTTAGGCTGAACCTTACCACTGACTTTCTTGGGACCCATGGCATGATATTTAATATCATATTTAATATCAATAATATTTAATAATGAGTAGAGGCAGTAGAGGATGTCCCTTCCTTGTTCAAAAAATGTGTGAAGTATGGGAAGAACTGCAAAGTTTTGTTGAAAAAACTCGTCCGGATAAAGTTGTAACAGGCCGTTGCATTGACCTTTTTAATGACAATGTGATGTCTCACTACAGACAAGTGTCAAAATGTAGGAAAAATAAGTGTCTTTAGACAGAATGTTAGGAAGACAAGCAAGCAGTGAGCCACAACCAGATCCTAGTGGTATGCCTGCAAAACATAGGAGAGAGAGTAGACCAGAAAAGTCATCACTGCCTGATGCTATAATGGAAGGGGACTCTCCTTCCAAACACTAATACCTTTCCTCCTCCCCTCTCCTCACTGTCTTCTAATGCCAACAAGAGTCATCAATAAAGGTAAGCTATAACTTGTACATACTATAGTATAAAATGTGTATGTGTATTATGTATGAAATGTATTTTGAAGTTAATATTTTTGGGAATGTGGAACAGTTTAAATTAAATTTACATTATTTCTTATGGAAAAATTTGTTTAGAGTTAAAAAATTTTGAGTTATGACCCGTCTCTGGGAACAGACTAAATTCGTAAATGAAGATACCACACTATGAACATTGTGAGTGAAGAGTTTAATATTAGGGTGTATGCTGACGGGCAACGCCAGGCCAACCTTGTGGTGCGATGTGGGTGGCCTGCCGGGTCAGGCAAAGCGTTAATAAAAATTACTTCCAGCAAACTGATGAAATTTTGAATTTAGTTAATTGAAAGAATGTTTAATTTCTTATGTTATGGAAAAAGCTCAACCAAGAAAAAGCTTATTAATTTCCAAGTGTGTCTGACATAAGGCCTGCATACAGCAATTAGGTGTAAAATTATGAGTGGTGCAAAACTCACTGTATGGGTACATGCAACTGCTAAAGGTGTAACATTCATTCAGTGAATATGTCTAAGACCTGGAAGCAAGTACTGTACTAAGGTTCAGTGCAATGTTGCAATATGTGGAAGACCTGGAGGCAAGTGCAAAGATTTAATACATTTAATTGTATTTTAATAGAGTTTAGAATAGTACCTAGCATCAATTACTTAAGTGTTTCCATCACCTAAAGAAATTTAATTTGTTCCAAATTGATGAATACAATTATTTTTTTTTAATTTTAAATGAATATAGTACATCATATGCATCCCTAAATGAAGGCACATCAAAACTAATGCAATTTATTAAGAATATTGGTGAGATAAATAACATAAATTCTCATCCTTAACAAGTGTAACTGGATCTCAAGACTATGACCACAAGATACAAAACTCAAAATTTATACATCACATAAAGTGATGTATAAAGTTACAAAGTTACTCCAAAGTGTGCTAAAAAAAAAAGGCAAGTCTGAGGAGATTCTCTTCAGCTTTTCTTGACATTCAAGAGGTAGCAAAATATAAATATGACACAAAACTGATACTGCACCTTACAAAATCAATATGACAAAGTCTAAGGAACCCACCAAGGGGGCAATGAAGTAATTGCAACAGGAGCTTTCACATCAGGAATATTCACAAGTGATATAACTTAAAAGTTATTCACAAGATTTTAAGAAAACGGCTGACAAACTGCCAGAAGAATAAAAATGGAAAACCCATAAGGAATCACCATAATGAAGATATCTAATAAAATATCTTGAAATGTTTTATTTGAGGATAGAGCATTAAATTACTTTGTTATTGCACATTCTTGCTTCATGCAAGACTTAATTCGTGATCTTTAACATCACTGATTTCAATGGATAATGACAAAAAAAGCTCACCTCCTTCCAGTCATCATCCTTTTCACTGGAACTGGCTTCATCCTCTTGTCCTGCAATAAAATGTATTTGCATTAGCACGCAATAGGTAAAAGTACAAATAAAACTCAATATCATCCTCACTCAACACACGCACATTAACCCTCATCACGGCCCTTGTGGATTTCTTCATCCTCGCTCATGTCCATCTATTCAAAAGGGAATAGTATAAGGAAAATGGATATAGAAAAAGAAAAATGCCTTATTCATTTATTATCTCATCCACATTATATAACATAATGGATAAATAAGCTTTGATACTATCCACCATAAAATGCTGGAATATAAGATGAAAAAGGCAAGCTGGGATAAATGTGAAGACATCAGTAACAGAGGGTTGAAGTGAGACGAAGGGTGAGGATTGATGCAAGTGGCAAGCAGGCTCATGTAAGACTTGCTATGTCAACTACTACGGCTCCTATTAGTTCCTATAGTACCGTAGTGCGTATCCTCGGCTCACAATTGAGGATCCCGGGTTTGATCCCCAACTGGGAAAGAAATTATTTCTGACAGGCATGTTTCCTGTCTCCTGATGGAAATACTGGTATACATTAAGACTGGTAACAAATGAAATGGACCTGAAAGTAGTGATGGTGGTGGAAGCAACAAACATTCACAGCTTCAAGAGAAAATATGAGTGCTAAAACATGAGGAGGTATAAACAAACAAGGTACAGTATATTACCAATGAAGCAGGACTGGATCTCTCTGTCCCTGCGGATGCAACAACTAAGGAAGCACCACAGACAATAGTGACAGACAGACAGTATGGTTTTCTATCATGAAGATCCTGTGTAACAAATTTACTTAGTTTCTATGATAGAGCCACACAGTTTTACAGGAAAGACATAGTTGGGTTGACTGCATTTATCTAGACCTAAAAAAATGCTTTTGATGGAGTCCCCCCCCCAAAAAAATGATTGTTCTGGAAATTTTAACATGTTGGAGAAGTGACAGGGAGACTTCTGACATCAAAGAAAAATTTCCAGACACAAAAATGAGAGCAGTACTCCAAGGAAATATATCAGACTGGAGAAGTGTTACCTGTGGAAACATCAGCAAAACTGATGATTGTACTGGCATCAGCAAATACAAGCACAATATACAAGGGAGTCCCAACATCAGCAAGTACAAGCACAATATACAAGGGAGTCCTGACATCAGCAAGTACAAGCACAATATACAAGGGAGTCCTGACATCAGCACACATGTTCTCATAATGAGAACTACAAAAGGCAATGTAGAAAGACTGCATGACAAAAAGATTGAGATATAAGATATATTGGAAAAGGGTCACATGAAAGTGAAGAAAGTGGAAAAGACCACCAAATATCACTGCACCGAGTAGCCTGGGAACACAAAAGGCAGGCTGGCACCGTTTTATTGTTTACCCCCATGACAGTAAGTACATGAAGTTCAAATGCTTATTTCTTATTTCCCATATTTGTGTTGATGCTAACATTTGCTTAACCCTTATACTGCTCCAATTGCTATCTGCAATTTCCTCCTGTTCTTCAATCAAGAAAGGCAATTTTCCCTATTTGATTTGTTAACTATTTTTAGTCATGTGCACCTCCATAAAGGATTTTTCAATAGCTGCTCCATTTAAAGGTTAAAGAAGAAAACAAGAAAAACTAAATTATTTTAAAATTCCAATAAATACATTGATACATTTGGTAAAAATTTCAAATATACATCAACCTGGATTTTTTTGCCTACCTTCTTTGGCAGTGGCATCAGTGACTGATGGAATGAATTCTGGTTGAGCAGGGTCAAGTTCAGCGTGATGTGGGGTGAACTCTGCCACCTCTGGGTTCATGACAGTTGGCGGTGATGGAGCAGATGGGGTATCACTGTTAACAATAGTGTCTATGATTGGGATGGGTGTGGCTGGGGTAGCACCGGCAGGTGTCATGCTTGGAGAAACTTTGGTTAACAGAGCTTGGAGAGCTCCAGCAGCGGCATCCTCCAGCGGCCATTTTGTGGGGTTGTGTTTCGTCCGCAACTGTTGTAAATAAGAGTACCGTACTGTATATCCAAATTCAAAAAAATATTACTCATATTTGTACATATATAACCCAGTTAGTTTACACAGAATTACAGTAGTGTACATTACTTACCTAAGAGTTATAATAACAGCATAACATGCAATCATTACAAACTCTTTAACCTATACATATTTAGATTTAGAAGCTACATTTATCAGTGATTTAAAAAATCATTACAGTTGTAGCTGGAGTGAACAGATATTACAAAGAAAACTTATAGATTACCACTATGCATGATGAAAACAAAGATAAAAGAATAATACAAATAAATGACTGAATAAGAAATATTAGAAAAGAGGCAGCAGACAGTGATGCAAACATAATACTTTGCCACCTGCCATTGTTCTCTATTTAGGAAATATACAGCACACAGCCACTTTCTCCTATATTTCTGTACTTCCTTCTACATAAATCTTGAAACTAGTAGATTATAAAAACTGAAAATTCAGTAAATAAAAAATAAAACAAAAAGAAACTGAAGCTAATTCATGGATAAAAATTATATAAACTCTTACCCAGACTTCATCTTTAACTTCCAGATTCTCTGAAGTTTTGCAAACATCAACGATTAACTTGACATCTTGTGTGAGCTGCTTCATACGATTGAATGAGGCAATGAGAGACACTGGAATATAGCCGTCCTTAGACATCTTCCTCCTCATAAAGATGTCATTAGCCAAGTTATCATCACTAAAATAGTACTCCCTGGGAAAGAAAAAATTTAAATATAAATAATTTGATTGATTAAACAATTATTTATCTGGTGCTGAAACGAGACCATTGCTTTGGGTTACATCTACAATCAGATTGTAGAGATCAAGAATTCCTATATTTGTCAAGAACTCTTTAGTATTCAACAAGAACAGAGACAGAATTGGCGTGGGGTGGAGGGTGTTTGTAGCTCCGGGAAAGACATCGTCTCAAGGTCACGTGGAACGACTGGTATAGTAAGTACGGCTCTCTCGTAACTAGCACCTTGTCATTCCATTATCTTTGCCTCTGGTAGGGAACATAATTAGGAAGTGTCTTAAATTAATGTGCTAAATAAGGTCTACTTACGAACCTGTACATCTTTTCTCAATCTTTGGCAGCTTTGTTTATAATTATTAAGCAGTTAATGAGCACTGAAGTACCAGGAGGCTGTTTATAACAATAACAACAGTTGATTGGGAAGTTTTCATGCGTGTAAACTGTTTAATAAATGTAACCAAAGCCATCAAAGATTGAGGAAAGATGTACACGTTCATAAGTACTTGCGTAACTGCTTCGCGAATCTGGCCCCTTGTGGCTACCTTGTGGTAAGTACTGTAGTTTTAAATATTATGCAGTGTCTTAAAACATCCTAGAATGTGTTGTGCACTTTAACCACTGTGCTGCGCAGTCTTAAAACATTCTTGATTGTGTTGTGCACTTTAACCACTGTGATGTGCGGTCTTAAAATATGACATTCCAGTGGTGCACCGAAAATAAATTTAGAAAAAATAATTTTCTCTTCTTATTTTAGTAAAATGCAGTCTCTTATCACGGGAAACTAAAATAAAATATTGTATATGACATACTTTAGCTGTGATGGAGCTGGGAAGTTGAGCAAATTATGAGTGATGAAGCGCTCGGGCCCACTCGACTGCCCCCCCTCCCCCCAGTGGGGTGGCAGTTGCCGTGAATATAAAATTTCACAATTATTTTGATGTTTCTCATTTGCTTCTTCTCTGGCTTTTTGCTGTAATATTATTCAAAAGTGTGTAATTTATGAAATTGATATAGTTTAATGTGTGAAGCGTCGCTATGCTCAAAATTATGGGGCTCATATATGTTCTACGTATATTATATTCTACAATCAATCAGTGTGCTTGCTGTCATTACACTATATACACACGTTGTATATACTTAGCTACATGTTTTGTTCACCATAACCGCACAACTAAGCTGGTATGGTGAGTTCAGACAATAACAGTGGGTATAGACTCATTCCTCTCAATGTTTGCTGACGACGCCAAAATTATGCGACGGCTTAAGACAGAAGAGGACAGCTTGAGGCTTCAAGAAGATCTGGACAAGGTGCAATGGTCGAACAAATGGTTGTTAGAGTTTAACCCAAGCAAATGCAATGTAATGAAGATAGGTGTAGGGAGCAGGAGACCAGATACAAGGTATCATTTGGGGGATGAAATACTTTAAGAGTCAGAGAGAGAGAAAGACCTGGGGGTTGATGTCACGTCAGACCTGTCCCCTGCAGCTCATATCAAGAGGATAACATCAGCAGCATATCTTGAGGTTATCTCGAGATGATTTCGGGGATTTTTAGTGTCCCGCGGCCCGGTCCTCGACCAGGCCTCCACCCCCAGGAAGCAGCCCGTGACAGCTGACTAACACCCAGGTACCTATTTTACTGCTAGGTAACAGGGCATAGGGTGAAAGAAACTCTGCCCATTGTTCTCGCCAGCGCCTGGGATTGAACCCAGGACCACAGGATTAAAAGTCCAGCATGCTGTCCACTCGGCCGACTGGCTCCCATCCCATCCCATCCAATATGCCAGGTTGGCTAACATAAGAACAGCCTTCAGAAACTTCTGTAAGGAATCTTTCAGAACTTTGTATACCACATATGTCAGACCAATCCTAGAGTATGTGGCTACAGCATGGAGTTCATATCTAGTCAAACATAAGATTAAACCGGAAAAGGTTCAAAGGTTTGCCCCAGACTAGTACTCGAGCTGAGAGGTATGAGCTACGAGGAGAGACTACGGGAATTAAACCTCACGTCACTGGGAGACAGAAGAGTTAGAAGGGACATGATCACCACATACAAGATTCTCTGAGGAATTAATAGGGTAGATAACGACAGACTATTTACCACAAGGGGCACATGTACTAGGGGACACAGGTGGAAATCGAGTACCCAAATGAGCCATAGAGACATTAGAAAGAATTTTTTCAGTGTGAGAGTTGTAGACAAATGGAATGCATTAGGAAGTGATGTGGTGGAGGCTGACTCCATACACAGCTTCAAGTGTATATATGATAGAGCTCAGTAGGCTCAGGAAGCTGTACATTAGTTGATTGACAGTTGAGAGGTGGGACCAGAGCCAGAGCTCAACCCTGCAAGCACAATTAGGCAAGTACACAGTCAGCAGATGCTCCTCCCCCCTCCCTCCCTCACCAACATTCATCCTCCCATCATAATGTTTCTGTTGTTATTACACTATATACACACATTATATATAGGTATCTGCATGTTTCGTTCACCATAACTGTACAACAAAGCTGGTATTGTGTCCAAACAGCATAGTGGCCCACCCTACACAGCGTAACAAATAACACACCAGCCAGCAGACGACGCCACCTCCCTCACCAAAATGGCTCCTCCCAACCTACTCCTTTTGCTGTTATTACACTATATACACACACATTATATATACCTGGTTGATACCTGGTTGATGGGGTTCTGGGAGTTGTTCTACTCCCCAAGCCTGGCCCGAGGCCAGGCTTGACTTGTGAGTTTGGTCCACTAGGCTGTTGCTTGGAGCGGCCCGCAGGCCCACATACCCATCACAGCCCGGTTGGTCCGGCACTCCTTGAAGGAATAAATTTAGTTTCCTCTTGAATATGTCCACGGTTGTTCCGGCAATATTTCTTATGCTTGCTGGGAGGGTATATAAGTATGTACATTTGTGTTCATCATAGCAAACCACTAAGCTGGTATGATGAGTCCAGACAATAACAAGTTGCCACACAGAGTCAGCAGACAACACTACCTCCCCTCCTTCACCAAGATTACTCCTCCCACTATACTATGCACAGTGCTAATTATCACCACAATTCTGCTATTATCAGAATCCTGGTCATTTTTATCACATTCAGGGATCTTCTGTAATACAGTACTATCATCGCTAAATAACAGCAGTTTACCTGCTTGATGGGGTTCTGGGAGTTCTTCTACTCCCCAAGCCTGACCAGGCTTGACTTGTGAGAGGTACATACATATGTAACCTATACAGTTACATATATATTTCGACATTTTTAGGCGATGCTGTGGTCACAAGCTGAACAGCAGTGCTGTTAGCTCATGCTGCGTGCACCAGCCTTGGTGGCTCACTTTGTACTGAGGCTCTCACACCCGAGAATGTTACCCACGAGTTTTTTTTAATGGTGTCCGTTCACAGGAATACTGAGGCACAGGATGTGAGCCCCGTGTACCTGTGGGAGTTTTGAATCGCTCCCTATACCTAAAAATGCTACATGGCACTCTGTGCACCCTTAATCTAGTGCCACAAGGCACTCTGTGTAGTGTGTGGTTAACGATATTTGTGAAGTACATTCCTCGTGTGCGTTACACAGTGGAAGGGTTAAGGCATTTTTAATAAATGTTGAGATATTTAAACATAATCAACCAACCCAGAGACAAAAGCACAATATGTGGACAGTAGAATTAACAACAAATGTATTCCCATTAACATACTCACACTTGTTTCATAATCTTCTCTTTAATAGCAATTTCATTCTGAGGAGCAAAATCGGGGAAGATGAACCCCACAGATGGAACGAAGAACTGCATCAAATTTGGATCCCGTAGCAGATAATCTGGAATCTATAAAAAAAAATCCTAATATAAACCAGTAAAATGTATATGGTTATGCAAATTAGAGAACTGCTTGAGGAAACTACACATGAAACACGTTGCTGGATAGAAATGAGTGAAATCTCGTCACAGTATTTGACAAACTTTTGTTCCAAGAAGATGAACATGTTCTATATATTTTTGAAGTGATATATAGGGTTAGTCTTGAGGGTTACTTTATATTTTGAGAGATACTTTGAAGCTAAGAATTATTAGAAGTGTCAAAACATGAAACACAATTGTGATTTAAATTCAGAGAATAATTCACAATTACATAGATCAAATAACCCAACCCACACACACACAAAATGAAATGAAAGTGTTAACTTTTCGGCCAACCTGGAAGTGGAAGACTCCTGGAATTCTATATTCATCAAGAAGTGAGAAGCACGTCTATCACAGGCCCTAAACGTCTTTTGGATTTGAAGAGCCTAAATACTGGTGTCATCCCTGACATACTTAAAACTGCAAACATCGTGCCACTGCACAAAGGAGGTAGTAAAACAAATGCAAAAAATTATAGATCAGTAGCTCTAACTTCACAAATCATAATCTTTGAAAGAATGCTAAGAAGTAAGATTATAAATCACATGGAATCACAACACCTACATAACCCTGGGCAACACAGGTTCAGAACAGGGCACTCCTGCCTCTCAACTGCTAGACCACTATGACAGCTTTAGGTGCCATGGAAGGCAAGCAAAATGCAGATGTTAAAACTTTCAAAAGCTCTCTACAAATTTGACCATGGTGTTATTGCGTGCAAAATATGTTCAAAGTGAATTACTGGCAAAGGAGGGAGATGGATCTTAAACTTCCTAATGAGCAGAACCCAGAGTGTAATAGTCAACAAAGTAAAATCTGGATTATCCACTGTGAAACACTTAGTCCCTCAAGGAACCGTACTTGCTCTGGTACGTTTTCTCATCCTCATATTAGACATAGACATGGAAATAAACTATATTACTGTATCATCATTTGCAAATGATACTAGGATTTTCATGCAAGTAGACAATACAGAGGACACAGCAATCCTTCAATCTGATGTTAATTAGGTCTTTCAATGGGCCATAGATAACAATATCATATTTAATGATGATATGTTCCAGCTCCTGCATTTTGGAAACCCAAACATATTAAAATGGGAACCATATATAAAACACAATCAAATCCCACTATAGAATGAAAAGCAATGTAAAGGATTTAGGACTAATCATGTCGAAAGACCTTACCTATAAAGAACACAATAAAATAGCTGTCATGACTGCAAGAAAAATGACAGGCTGGATAACAAGGGCCTTACAAATTCGTAAAGCCATACCACAGATGATTGTTATTAAGACACTAGTGCTTTCTTGGTGGGAATATTGTTGCACACAAACTGCCCCATTCAGAATTGGAGAAATTGCTGACATGGAGTGTGCAGAGATCCTTAACACTATCACACTCTTCGAATGCCCCCGGGAGTCCACAATTCTTCTCTTGAGTCACAGTCGTGGACACGAGTGGCATCATATTAAAATATTTGTTAAAAGTTTAAATTTTATCCGATCAATCTGGGAGTGGTTTTAAAATGAGTGCCTTTAGATTGCGCACAATTTGATACCAAAATGAAAGATGTAACAAGAAAATTGATGTCAGAACACTTGAAAGATTATAAATATTTTTGTTCCAAATTTTAAAATATTTTTTAAAATTCTATTTATTGTGCTATTATTATGGGACTAGTTTTAAAATGCACGCCTTTAGATTGCGAACAATTTGATACCAAAATGAAAGATGTAACACGAAACTTGATGTCAGAACACTGCAAAGATATAAATAATTATGTGATGATGAGCATCCAAAATTTTAAATATTTGTTAAAATTCCACTTATTGCTTTATTATGGGACTAGTTTTAAAATACGCGCCTTTATATAGCAAACAATTTTATACCAAAATGAAAGACGTAACACGAAAAATGATGTTATCAAACTGAACGAGAATAAACATTAGGTTGCGGTGTGCCAATTGGTGCTCGTTTATGGGTAAATTTAGGCCTTTCTGCAGGGAGTCACGCCAGGCTACTGGACATCATATGTATATACACCTGCAGGGAATTTAATTGCAAACACAATGATACCAAAATGAACGACGTAGCATGAGAATTAAGGTGAGAAAACTGAAACGAGAGATACACATTTTACTGATTTTGAAGCTCACGGGTAACTTTTGCCGAATTTAGGCTTTGCTGTGGGAAGTCACATGGGCTTTTGGACATTATATGCATATACACCTGTAGGGAATTCTATTGCGAACGTAATGGTACCAAAACGAACGACGTAGCACGAGAAATAAGGTGAGAAAACTGAAACGAGTATATGCATTTCGGTGGCGCCGCACACTTGACCGCACCGCCTGTAGTAGTCTGTGCATATCTGCTCCGCACACGATAGTGTTAACTGCTAGAATCCACTCAATAAAACACAGAATAAATTATCGACTAAAAGTTCTAAATCTGTATTCTCTAAAGGACAGGCAAGAGAGAGAGAGAGAGAGAGAGAGATAATAATTTCCACATGGCAAATATTAGCGGGACTGATTCAAAATCTGCACACAGATATAATATCAAATGAAACCAGTAGAAAGGATGTGCAAAATACCACCACTGAAATACAGAGGAACAATAGGCGCACTGAAAGAGAACTCAATCAACATCAAAGGCCCACAACTTTTCAACATTCTCCCGCTACACATAAGGGGCATAACTAATTGACCTCTCACACTGTTCAACAGAGAACTCGATAAACACCTCCAAAGGATACGTGATCAACCAGGTTGTGATTCAAACATCAGGCTGCAAGCAGCAGCATCCATGGTTGATCAGACGACCAACTCGCAGGCCTGGTCGGAGACCGGGCTGTGAGGACGTTGATCTCCAGAACTTCCACAATTTAGTCAAGGTAGGTATCCTCGTCTGTATTTGATACGGTCAAGGAAGGACAAAATTGTTGTCACTTCCATTTAATTTCACGCGTGTGTAGGTTGGACTATTTGTATAACTTAAATATTCCAATGTTAATTTTCTCTTTGGATTCAAGAAGAAATTCATGAATCATTAGGAATGCTAATAAAAACATTAAATTTACAGTATTGTATTTATAATTAACTCAATAAACAAATAATGTTAATACACTGTAGAGTATTCTCACTTCGGAATATTCGGAGAAGTTTTCAAAGAGTTCAGCAGAGGAGCTTCTGAATCCTCCTCTCATGCCACCTGGACCTATACCAATTCCTCGACCCCCTCCTCTTCCTCTACCTCTCCCTCTAAGGGCATTGCCACGGAAAATTCCTCGTCCTCTCAAGGCATTGTTTGTTGACCGTGCATCAGCTCTCCAGTCAATTGAGTCTGATCCATGACCTTCTGGGCGTCTAAATCCTTTCTCTCTTTTTGGAGGAGGGATGTCTAATCTTTTCCAGTTCTGCTTCTTAACTGCAATAAATGAAATTTTAGAAGACACTCAATGAGGAAGTATAATCCTCATAATAAATGGAAACTACAAAATATAGATACACTGTACTTCACATGCTAGAGAAAGTGTAAGAATACTGATATCTAATTACACCTGTTCTCTCATAATGTCAAGAATGCTTGTCATCAATGAAACCAAACTTGTGACACTAGTGTATCAGTCTGGATAATTGTGGGCAATGAGAATACATACACAAATGTATATGAAGTAGGGTATACCCAACTTTGCATATACATTTATTATGAGCATATTTATTATTACAGATCTATTATCTTCATATACTGTACATAAAAAAAATCACAGTAAAAAAGTAAGCAAGTAAAATTAATAAAATCACAAGTAAAATTACTAAAACCTGCAGTATAGGAATCGTGATGAAAATTTTAGGATGAGAATTTTTTGGGGTAGGTGAACACTGAATATAAAAAATTAAATAAAATACTACTTACTTTTGTTTTTCTTATTTTTTGCTGCCTTGGAAGGTGCATTGTGTGTTTGTTGAATCTTGTTGTTGGTGAGCGGGGCCGAGGCTTCTCGGTTCTCTTTAAGCGAGTCGTCATCGTGAGAACCGGAGTCTTCTGACTTTTCATTCTCTTTTAGGACATCTTCCTTCTCAACCTCTTTTAGTTTTCTTTCTTCGCTTTTTCTCCATTCTGACCGTGATGTCTATAACAAAAGCAGGGAGATAAACTCAACGAGACTTACTTTTATAGATATAGTAAATACAAGAGAAAATATCGAGCCCATACAATGGGATCGATCTGGGATCCTTTCGGACGTAGGTTCGAACCCTCATCACAGCCCTTGTGGATTTGTTCATCGAACCTTCATCCCCGGACTCCCCAGGTACATGCACTACTGACTGAATTACGATGATGATGAATTACTGAAAATGATGGTTCAGTTGGTAGTGTATGTGCCCTGGATGTCTAGGAATACAGATTCGATCCCATTGTACAGTCTCAATATTTTCTCATTGATACAACACGTTCATGTGATTTCACTATACAAACTATGCATACATACATACAAAAAAAAGTTTACATACAAACTATGTATAAAACTACTTTTATTTGCAAGCCATTCCTATATGGAATATTGTGATGGAGTTCCAGTGGGATTCATCACATGCTTGTCCACAAGTACAAAGTTTACATTTCTCAAAATCAAATTCTTTTCAATATTTTACATTGACTTGGAACATTTTATTTAGTTTAAAAAAAATTGTGCCCTTGTATAACAACTTACTGTACAGTTTACAAATTAGCCAATGCTGCTATCATTAATTATACAACCCTGTTTAATACTTGTCATTAACTATACAGTGGAACCTCGAGTGACGAGCACCTCAATCTACGAGCATTTCGAATAACGAGCGTGCCACTCTGCAAAAGTTTGTCTCGATTGACGAGCTTTCGCTTGATTAAAGAGAAAAGCACATGGTGCTTCCTAGCGTTCCCGCTGGTTCTTGATTCGCTGGTTTGTAGGAAATTCTTGGACACCTCCGACGATACAAATAACTTTTTTTTTTTTTAAAGATGCTAATGATGCTGGGATGTAAAGGGGTGACTGCTGTAATGTTGCAAAGCGCTGATTTTAGTTTTTAGACAAAATTAGAATAAAAAATAAAAAAAATCTGAAAAAAGAACAAATGTCAAAAAGGTTCGTTCAGCGAATGTCAGGTAGGCTGCTACATTTTCTAAAAAAAAAAAAAAATGAGAAATAAAAAAAATTGAAAGAATTTGAAAAAAAAGTCATAAAAGTTTGTTCAGTGTATGTCAGGTAGGCTGCTCCATTATTTAAAAAACTGAATATCATATTGATGTTCTTCGGCGGTGGAATGGATTAATTTTATTTCCATTATTTTAAATGGGGAAATTTGTTTTGAAAGACGAGCGTTTCACATGACGAGCTTGGTGCCGGAACGAATTAAATTCGTTAATCGAGGTTCCACTGTACAAAGTTATCAATGATTTATCATTAATTTATACAAACTGTTCACAAATTCAAATATTAATTCAATAACGTTTGCAGTATAATTGTATACACACTTTTCATGCTTCTTCATACTGTACTCTTATTTAACTCACATTTTTACATTTAAATTAATTTACAATTACATGAATCTCTTAATTAAAATACATAATTGCACTGGGCAGTGCAAGTGATAAAACTATAATCCCAAACATTCTAGGCATACAGTAAAATAAGTCTTAAGATAAAGCTCATCTAATTCTTACATGATAATACCAGTCAAGTTGTTGAGTGTCGCATCGCCTGGGTTGTCACACGAGCCGGTACACGACAATAAACACTGACAGTTACGTGCTCTTGTTAAACTGACATATGTGCAGTATCAAACTGAACAAAACACATCTCTACAGCTAAGAATCAAATGGCTGACGATACCGAGCATAGAACCGTCTTGTACGCAATAAACATAATAAATTAGTGGCATTCAATATTATACGACTAAAGAAGGGACACAAAATAAGATGGTAAATGAAGAAAAAGCCTTATGGATACAAGCACCGTAAAGAGAGCACACAAAAGTGAAACCAAACTTGTAAAGGATGGCTGGTGAACAACCAACGTGAAGGATAAAGAACATGGAAGAGTACATATATCAAAGAGAGATGTTCCACGAAAGTAAAAGATGAACACGACAAGATAAGATCAATGGGGAGAACAATTATTTGAACTTGAAGAACTATATGCACAATGAAGTCACAAGAAAGAAATGATTCTATGAGAAAATAAAGAGGCCATGCCTGTGCAGTTTAGGCAAGATGCACAGGCAAGCCCATTGTACGGCCTCAATATTTTCTCACTAAAGAACTACCTTTGCCTCTTAATAATAATTCAAATCTACAGATGCATTATATTTCTCAAACAATTACTATCATTTTTAATTTGAGAGTTGTCTGTTTCATATGCTTGTGAATCACCTTACAGGTTTACCACCATCTAGGCTATGGAACTGTTCATTTAGTGTTTCGTATATTTCTTTTTCATTCTTTATGAATTTGTTCCCCATTCTCAATCTCTGTATTTTATCCTTTACATGCAGTTTGCTTTTAATGAATTTATAGAAAAGGCCTGGGTCAGGTTTACATTTGTCCACACACACACACAAATATATAACATATATATAGTATAGACTGAGGTGAGGGAAATCACACTAAAAGTAGGGCTATTAATAATTTTTACATTATTTCACTGTAATCTGCAATATCCATACCAAAGAGAGGATTTCCGGAGTTCTTCTACTCCCTGAGCTCAGCCTGAGGCCAGGCTCCATATGTATGTATATATTTATCTGTAACTTTGTAGGAAAACGGTTCATTTAAACTTTACTGTATATTATTTTGTTGGTGGGCTGTGGGGCCCAATTTCCATTCCACCATACAAATTATGGGAAGTTCTACAATTGTTAATATTTCTCAGTCTACTATAGACAAACTATAGCACTCGTCTTAATTAACTTTACATTTTCTTTAATTTTGTAAGAACTAATTAATTTGTTTAATTTTGTAAAAAATTCTACTCTGGGAGGGAGGATCACCATGAAAATTATGCAGCAGAATTGTCAGTAAAAGTTTTTCTCGTGCTTGCTTGAATATGCAACCATACTTGTGCATTTACTCACCCTAAATGTAATTTTACAGCTAAAATGACTTTGCATAGTCTAGCACTGCTCCTTGCATAACCAAACCTACCTGGAGTAAATGAATAGCTTCTTGTGCCTGCTGCACCTCAACCAGAGTTGGCCAGTCCGCTACATCATTGATGCCATTACCCTGAAAATATTACACTATGCAATTTTTTTCTTTTAAATAGTTGCCAAGACCTACAGAAAATCGAGACAGCAAAAAGAGAAACAAAATTAATAACATAAAACTAAGAACAACGGCTACATAACTCACATACAGGAACCTGCCATAAGAAACAAAGACAAGCATCTGCACGTATTCTCTCGATTCCATTATTACTCTGCTTATGTTTCATCACAGATATGATTAGTAAAGATGAGTAACAGAGAATATTCCAATGAATTAAAATTATTTAACCTGCCCTCATCACACATTAAAAAATGCAAACATGTAAAGTGTAAGCACAGTCTTGTACATGGTAATATTGCAGATTTACAGAACTGTTCTGAATTTAACACTATTGTAATTATACCTTACACAGCTTCAAAGTGTTTAACAAGTTTTTGGAATAAATGTACAATATGAAGTTAGCGCAGGTTTAGTTAAAATTAATTGCAGGCAGGAAGGATTGAAACAGAAAACCTTATACATTTTTTAACATGTTAAAATACTGACCATGACATACAGGTCTTTGCTTGTCAGCATTCAGGGAAGGTGAAGCCTCCATAGAAGCTGCAATTGAAATAAGTGCAAGTTCCATATCCCATGCTGCACGGGGTTTTGCCCCCAAGCAGCTGAATCTAAAACAACAACTAAGTGCAATTTTACACTAGGTGGTATGTCCAAATATGTCTTTGGTGTCACAAACTTAACAAAATTAGGATGGGCTCATTATACAATACAGTATTACTTAGGTGAAACAAATACTGTACCATAAATAAAAATGATTGCTACAAATCTGACATTTACAATACACTTCAGGCAAAGCTTTGTTTTTCTGCTTGCCAACAATCTGGCAGGCAGCCAGCCAGCCAGGCAGCCAGCCAACCTGGTAGTCAGCGTACTAGCCTAATATTCACCAAACCAGCAAAGGGGTGGAGGCAAGGGGGAGTTGTAAAACTATCATGTGTGGAAGAAAAAGTGAAGGATTCAATAAAGAAATTAAGAACAGAAATGGTGAAGGAGAAGGAGTCAATCATGACAAAGGTGGTGGTGAAGGAAGCACCCTCTTCTTCCTCGCAGTACTGTCCAAAGCCTAGAAATAGAATACTAGCATTCAGCAACTCATCCCTTGGGAATCTTCAACTATTAAGGTCTGAAAAATAATATGCAATGTAGCATGTTATTTTAACATGTGTTGGTGGCATTTTTAATGAAGACACTTAGTTTTTGTGTCCGAAGACTGTAAATGGAGCAGATTTCAGTACTAGTCTCTGGACAGTTTATTACCTATAATGCACCTTTCTAGGTGTCTACCCATGTCATCCTACAGTTTAGGACAATACATCTGCCTGCAAACAAAAAGAGAACAAATTAAAGATAACCCCTTAAATTTGATGGTAAAAATAAGTTTTTTATGACTTTCCTAAGAACTGTGCACCGATTTATAGAAAAATTAATATCCTAATATTTATTCTGACATGTTTTCATTAGATACCTTTTACGTTTCAATATACATTTGAAGTAAGTACAGTACTGTATGTATATTCATAATTTTTTTGTTTTTCCAATGAACTGGTGCAGGAACCATACACAGGATCATAAAAATTTTAAACCTCAATACTGTATAACAAATCCCCGTAAAGTCTAAACCTGATAAAATCTGCATATCAGAGTTCTCATCCAAAATTTAAATTTCTCTGAAAATGATGTTAAGAAACTCCTGTTCATCAGCTCATCACAAAGTAATTTCCATCAAATCAGATCGTTTTCCTATTTTTGCTAATCTTTCTTTTTTATTTGCAAGTATTACTCAAAATAATGACATTTTAGTGTGAATCCTTGTTCTGCATCACAAATTGTACAAAAGTTTGATTGTAATGTTTATTTTTGTGGCAGACAGATGTACTGTGTGGGCATACATATTCACCATATGTTTTTCTTGTACGAGTAGCTTGGTCTCACCTCTCATTACTCAAACAGTACTGCTAGCTTATCTCTGTATATTTCATTACTGTATTTGAGGTGAAGCCATGTTGTTAGGCAAGAGTAGAATGGGTACATCAAGCAAGGTTACGAGAAACTTCCAAACCATGGATAAGAAGGCCAACTTATTAGATACAAAATTGTGACTGGGAAGGCAATTGGCCGGCAGAGAAGTATGATATACCTGCTTGATGGGGTTCTGGGAGTTCTTCTACTGACCAAGCCCGGCCCGAGGGCCAGGCTCGACTTGTGAGAGCATGGTCCAACAGACTGTTGCTCGGAGCAGCCCGCAGGCCCACATACCCAACACAGCCCGGATGATCAGGATTTTTTGAATAAATCTATCTAGTTTTATCTTTAAGATGTCCATGGTTGATCCGGAAATATTTCTTATACTGTACTTGCTGGGAGGATGTTGAACAATCACGGACCTCTGATGTTTATACAGTGTTTTCTGATTGTGCGTATGGCACGCCTGCTCTTCACTGGTTCTATTCTGCATTTTCTTCCATATTATTCACTCCAGTATGTTGTTGTTTTACTGTGTATATTTGGTACCTGGCCTTCCAGTATTTTCAACGTGTATATTATTTTATATCTCTCTCATGTCCTTTCTAGTGAGTACATTTGGAGAGCTTTGAGATGATCCCAGTAATTTAGGTGCTTTATTGCGTCTATGTATGCCGTATATGTTCTTTGTACTCACTCTATTTCAACAATCTCTCCTGCTCTGAAGGGGCAAGTGAGTACTGAGCAGTACTCAAGATGGAACAGCATAAAAGTGATTTGAATAGTCACACCATTGTGATGGGATCCCTGGATTTGAAAGTTCTCGTAAACCATCCTATCAGTTTTCTGGCTGACACATATTTGCTTTGTCAATATACTACCACTATTCCCAACATAAAAATACAAAGAAAGTAAATCATGGAGTTTGTCCATAAAGGGAAGAGCAGTGATTGTAAAAGAAGTGACAGAAAAACAATGACAACTTTTAAGTACTGTACAAGATTTGGATGACAACAGTGATTTAGACAGCTCTATGGGTTGTAGCTGGCTTCAGGTGAAGAGCTAAATGGCAATATTAAAGATAGATATAGGAGAATGTTAAATGGTGAAGATAATACTTTGAAAAGTCTAATAGGTGATAATAGTGGTACTAATTTTTTAACATTATTGGATTTATTGGTGTGAGAAGAGTAAACAATGCTATGGAGGTTGAAATATCTATGTGGGAGGCAAATATGTCAGTGTGAATGTTGAAATGTGGGAAAGGTGCCAGTGTTATTCAAATATATTCAGAAGTTAATAAATGTTATGGGAAATTGGAATAGAGTAGGTATCGAGAATGTGTGAGGTGTGGGCTACAGTAGTAGCAGTGTGTCACAGGATTGGAAAAAAGCAAATCACTGTTCCCCTTATGAACAAATCCACAAGGTCCGTGATGAGGGTTCGAACCTACGTCCGAGAGGATCCCAGACGCGCCTTAATCGACTGTGCTAAGACATGGTAAAAATACTTGCAATCAGGAGTTCAACTGACCTCACACGGATCCTGCAGTCTCTACGAGATACAAACCAGGGTTTTACACAATTCCCCCATGCACTCGAGCTCTGTCAATAAGTTATTCTACCTCTTCGCACTTACTTCATTACACTTATGAAGTATGCGAGTGTAATTGAACTTACACATTACACTTCATTTACCCTTATGTATAAATAAAGGAAAAAGTGTACACAAATTATAGAAGCATTTGTTTAATATATGTTGTGGTAAAGTGTATGGAAGGAGTGTGATCAGACGAGTTGTAAATCAACGAGAAATTCATCAGTGATGAACTCGGCAAGTTCTATGGTGGAAGACACTGTGTAAATGAGGTACATTACAACGTCCAATTCACACATCTAAAAATAAAGACAAGTGACAATCTTTACTCTCAGATGAGTGGGTTGGTTGTGTTATTTCCACCCTTGTTATTGTGACTGTGTCTACGGATACATTGGAACCTCGGTTCTTGTATGCCACTGTTCTCGTACTTTTCAGTACTCGTACTCAACTTCTCCGAAAAATTTGATTCTGTGCTCGTTGTTTGCCTCAGTGCTCTGAGTTTGTTCATATACGTACAGGTCCACCGCGAGCGTGGCACTTCAGTTTACCAGTGTCTCCCAACTAGTGATGATCGCGCTTGAATTCTTTGTTAAGAATTTCATTGTTTCTGTGCTTTTTTTGGCTTCTGAACATAAAAGTTCTTATTATATATCACACCATGGGTTCCAAGAAAGTCAGTGGTAATGTTCAACCTAAGAAAATAGTTGTGAGGATGACAATAGAGGAAAAACAAGAGATCATTCACAGTGAGAATGTGATGTCTCACTACAGACAAGTGTTAAAATGTAGGGAAAAACAACTGTCTAAAGACAGATTCTTAGTAAGACACAGTGAGCCACAACCACATCTTAGTGGTATGCCTGCTAAACGTAAGAGAGAGAGTACCCCAGAAATGACATCACTGCTGTTATAATGGAATTGGACCCCTTTCCAAACACTAAGACCTCTCCTCCTCCCCCCACCCCTTCCTCACTGTCTTCCATATGCCAACATGAGTCCTCAATAAAGGTAGGGTACCTTAGAGTATTATTCTGTATAAAATGTATTTTTAGTTAATATATTTGGAGGTGTGGAACGGATTAATTCAATTTACATTCAATTTATTTCTTGTGGAAAAATTTGTTTCGGTTTTCGTACCGTCTCTGGAAAAGGATTAACTACGAAAACTGAGGTACCCCTGTATAGTATTTGCACTGAGACGGCTTGAAGAAAAGGCCTGTGAGAAGGATTATAAGAGTGTCATTTATGGACTAAGAAAAAGCATATGACAATGTTAATAGAGAAGAGCGGAGGCGAGTTGTGTTCTGGGGAAATCAAGTTGGGTAAGGCTCACAATGAGCTATGGGGAGGGAAAATGCAAACCTAATAATAACAAGGACACAAGTCATCTGTTCCACCAAGTCCCACCTGAGGCAATGAGAGCAATGAGAATGTGTGGTTTTTGCAGTGCACTCTTTGGTGCTGTGAAAAGTTAAATTAATATGTAGGTAGCAGCGAATATGTAATTGTTTATGTCCTAATGTGTAACAATTATGATACTGTATTAATGTAATTGTATTGGCATACCCAAGGATTGTGATAATGTCACCACGATTATTCAATACTGCACATTCATGGATGGGGTTATGAAGAATTTCAAGATAAAAATGCTAGAAATGTAAACCTAGTATATAGGCCTAGGCTAATATGAACAATTTGAGAATGGCATATAAAAAATAAGAGAAAATACTGAAATCATACATTGGAATTGAACCCATCCCAGAACTCCCATTACACACAATGCCGATTGGACCACGATGACTACAATAGTTAGTACATCTCGACCAGAAACATTACTTGACTTACATGGAGCTTGCAAGACACTGTCCAAGTACCACAATACATCGAGTGGCTTCAATATTTCCTCATAGATATATCACATTTGTGATTTCATTGTGCATCATACATACAGATAATGGCATTCTTTTAATTAAGAGTACAAGTGACATGAAGACTACTTTAAGATTTGACTGAGGTGTGCAAGAGACAACTGTTAACATGGACAAAAGTAAACATGTGTGAAGAGAAAGGAGACACCTCTAAACACATATTTGAGTAAAGGCATCAACTGCTGCATGACAGGAGTATCTGGAGTACAGTATTATAGAAAAAACCAACGTTGAATGTAATGAAACGCCATTTTCTGGGCGAGTCTCGAAGGCTCCCCAGAGCTATCCAGGCTAAATGGATATGTATATTTTTCTGGCATCAGTCACTGCATGGAGTTCTTGCCTACCTACCTACCTACCAGGGACCACGAGCCAGAACCTTGGTCCCCCTCTAGAGAGGCACGAAGAGCAATAGCCTAGAGAGACACCCCCCCCTTCCTGTGGTTGGGAGCATTCTATGTCTGCCATCGACCGGGACAGGCACCCAGAAAGGTAGGCGCCCCAAACCAAACCCCTATTCTGGTAAAAGTATTGTGACCGAAAGCCGAATAGGTTAACAGAAATCCCCAGACGAAAATTAGCAAACTAGCATGACGTTATCATGTCGCTGCACTCCTGTCTGCGCAACACCCCCCCTCCCCGGGAGGGGGAAGAGGGAGCCCCAAACCCAACCTACAGTTCTTAGGCTGGATGTCCAAAAACGCAAAAAACAACACTGACCGGAGGGAGGGAGGGGTTCCGGGAGCCCCGTCGGCTCCCGGAACTAACTACCCAGAAGATAAGGAAAAATAGGGACTTACTTACCCCGGGAGGCGGTTCGTCCTCACTCCTCAACACAAAGTCGAGACAACTGGCTGCAACCGCTGACCCAAGGCAACGCAGCCTGGTCCTGGAATATTCACCAGGTAGCGAGCAGCCAGGACCCTGCTCGACCTCCAAAAACCCCAAGCCTGAATGTCAACCCAAGACATGTTGCCAAAGATGGCAGCCAAAGCAGCAAACTTATGCACGTCGTGGGCACAAGGATAAACCCCAGGCTGGCTAGACTTAATAATCCTGCAGACAACCTGAGAGACCCGAGCCCGGGAACAGGGAAGAAGGGAAACCGGGTCAACCCAAAGCGCATCTCTGGCCACCGAAGATGTGGCGCGCAAATAACAGCGGAAAGCCACAACCGGACACAACAAATGATGCACCCCAGCCTAACCAACAAAGCATCAACAACCCAAGGCCCCCTCCAAAATGCAACCGTTTCATTCTTTGCCAGAAAAGGAGACGGCTGCAATCGAACAAAACGACCACCATGACCAAAGGAGCAGAAACCCCTGCCCTGGAGGAGAGCATGAACCTCCCCGACCCGACCCCCAGAGGTCAATGCCCACAGGAAAAGAGCTTTAAAAAAACAATCCCGAATGGAAGGGGCCACAACAAACCGAGGAGAAGAGAGAAATGAGAGCACCCGGTTCAAAGACCAGGGGCCAGATTCACGAAGGTACTTACAAATGTTTTTCTTCTTAGCGCCTTCGTAGCGGCTACGTCGGTATTTAGGTAGGCATACTAGGAAGGAAAATCTTCGTAAGTTTGCTCCGTCGGCTAAGGTTGCTGCTGACCACTCGTAACTAAACAGATGGGACTTCCTCCAGTTCACTAAGAACCCGAACCTGGCGAGCTGGGAAAGAACCAAATCCCTGGCGAGCAGACATGCGGACTGGCTGGGAACTCAAACCAGCAAGTCGTCGAGGTAGGCAAGAACCCAAACACCTAACAGATGCAGGCGGGACACCATGACCCGAGTAAGGCGTGTGAAAACGCGAGGTGCCAGATTCAACCTGAAGGGAAGACAACGAAAGCGGTTGACGCCCCACAACAAGCCCAAGCCAATCCCTAAACCTCAGATGAACCGGGATGTGCCATTACATGTCCTTGTGGTCCAGGGACACCAACCAAGCACCCGGCTCCAACAGAAGATGAACCTGGGACGTAGTAGTCATCCGGAAGGAAGGGCAATAAACCCACGGGTTCAGATGGGACAAGTCCAGAATGAACAGAAGGTCCGCGCAGTCCCGTTCCGGGACTGGAAATAGGCGGGAAACCCACCCGAGAGACGTCGTCGTTTCGACCATGCCCAGGTGAGCCCACTCCAAGATGACCCGACAAAGAGCAGGAGAAGAGGCCTGCCTTGCCAGCCCCGAACCCCCTAAGGGAGGAGGAGCCACCCAACACCACCACAGGCCGCATGAAACGACTCGAAAAGCCCACGAATCATGGGACCAGGCATGAGCAAACAGTTAGAGCCCCCCCCCATCGTCCCCGTTAATGGGGCGAACCACAAAAGGACCGACGTGCCTTGCGAGAACCTAAACAGCGAACTGGGCGATCCCCGCGCCAATCAAAAACAGACGGAACCGGAGGCTGCGCCTGCCCTGAATCTGGCATCAATGGCCTACCACGACGAAAAGAACCCCGAGCCCTGGCACGACCTTTCCAGGGATGGCCCCCCACGAGACCCCCGGAGCAACAACAACTCAGACATAGGCCGACAACTAACCGAGGCCGCCTGCAGGTACTGCACCACAGCAGACTCAGCAAACAGCAACAGACAAAAAGGAGAAGACAACCGAAGAGCCAGGGCCCAAGCGGATTCTAAAGAAGAAGCCAGCACCGCCTGCCGACATGCGAGGCGAGAAGCATAGAACAGCGAAACCGCATCACGCAGTAGCGGTGCAAAGAGCTTCAACAAAAGCAGACGACGCCCGCACTGCGGAGGGCAGCGCACCAAACCCGGCAGCGGCCCCAAGCGCCCCCACATCCAACTCAAGCCAGTCCGAGGACAGCTCAAGGAGGAAAAAGAAACGCAGGGCCAAAGCAAGCAGGCCACGAGTACGCAAATCCTCCACCACCAAGGCAGCCGGAAGGGAAGGAACCTGCACGTGAAGCTACATGACACCAACATCCCGCGTTTTGGGCAAGGGCGAACAAAGAAGCATCGAGATGCTCGAAGGCGCCCCCCCCTTCCCCCAGGAAAACCTGAAACGCTGACCGAGTCTCTCGCCACTCAAGCGGGCAGGACCGACGGAACGCGTGCCAAGCCTCCAAGGAAAAAAAAAGAGGTCAATCTGACAACCAGCACGACTCTGGAACTTCATAACCAACCCAGTACGAACCAGCAAAGCTGTACACGAAGGAACGGGGATCCATCACGAAGGCATAATCCGGGTCGTGCACCTCAGAAGCAGAGACTCCATGCATTGACTGATGCCAGAAAGAAATACATATCCATTCAGCTTGGATAGCTCCGGGAAGCCGACGGGGCTCTTCCCAGAAAAAGCAGTTTGTGGACGTATTATATAATCTGCGGTTATTATCAAATTTACATCTGTGTTATAAACATCCTGCTATACCAGGCTTGTCTTTTAGGCTAAAGATAAAAAAAAGATAAAAAATTTGCCTTATTACTGCTTGGATGGCTAGGAAAATGTTCTAAAATCTTCTCCAATTCTTTAACAATTCTAATTCTAATTAACAATTCTTGTTAACAGTCGTGACTCAAAACTGAGTGTTCACATACGAAGCACAGGGATACAATAAAAAGGATTTAATGACCATAAAGACCGACATTCTTACCATTAGAGGTGACTAGAAAGATTCAAAGTTCATGCAAGAAATATGAACTCAAAGAGACTTCATGCAACTTTTTGTTAGCCTTATTCTTGCCACTTGTCTTGGTGCTAAAAAGGAACTGTTAGATGCAATAGACATTCATAAAAATCTTCCACTAACCTTTAAATTTGCCTTATTCTTATCGTTGGTGTTAACATGAGTGATGTTTTGCTGGTGGAGTGATTCTGCTGGGGTAGGATCGCTCACAACAGTGCTACTAACACTGGAGTTGACAGGCATGGATTCAACTAAAGGAGTGGTAGGTTGAGAGAGAACAGGAATGAGCGGCTGATTTGGTTGAGGAGTGGCAGGCTGACACACTAACGGTGGTGTAGGTCGACACACTAGCGGTGGTGCAGGCTGACACACTAGCGGTGGTGCAGGCTGACACACTAGCGGTGGTGCAGGCTGACACACTAGCGGTGGTGCAGGCTGACACACTAGCGGTGATGCAGGCTGACACACTAGCGGTGATGCAGGCTGACACACTAGTGGAGGTGCAGGCTGACACACTAGCGGAGGTGCAGGCTGACACACTAGCGGAGGTGCAGGCTGACACACTAGCGGAGGTGCAGGCTGACACAGTAGAGAAGGGGCCTCTTCAGTCACTACCCCAGGAACCACAATTATGGATGGTGTGGTTGAGACGCTGGCTAATATGGCTGCCGGTACAACTGCTGCTGCTGCTGCTGCTCTTACTTTAGGTGTTTTTGGCTCTTCCACACACTTGCCTGCTGCACAAAAATATTATTATAATAATGCAGTGCATGAAACATAATAGTACATCTATTCAAATCATTGATCAAAATAATACAGAAGCACACTGCTACACCAAAATAATTGAGGAGCATGCAGCTACTGGTACTTTAACTTGATCCATGGAGAAAATTATGCATGTTGAAGGGTGTAAACAGTAAAGGCAATGAATTTATACCAAATGAAATTGACAAATCAAGTCATCATATTTCACAATCAGGTGAAGTGGGAAGATAAGGGACATGATGCACCATATCAAGAAAAGGCATTGTAGGTACAGTACTAGTACTGTATATTCAGGGCAGAGGTATGTCTCCTGATGGCCTAATTATGCTTCGTAAGAAGTAGAAACTCCAATATAGTACATCTGGAGCATACCTGGATAGGGTTTCAGTAGTTCTACTTTCCGAGCCCAGCCTGGGGCCAGGATCGACTTATGACTGGGTCCAACAGGCTGTTGCTCGGAGCGGCCTGCAGGACCACACATGCACTACAACCCGGTTGGTTCGGCACTTCTTGCAAGAACTTAAACAAATGCTTCTTGAAGACATCCGCTTTTGTTCCAATATTTCTAATGCTTGCTGGGAGAGTATTTAACAGCTATGGACCTCTGATGACAGTGCTCTCTGATTGTGCCTAAGGCACCTCTACTCTTCACTGGTTCTATTCTGCATTTCCTTCAATACCTTTTGCTCCAGTATGTTGTTATTCTACTGTGCAAATTTGGACCTGGCCCTCCAGTCTCTTCCATGTGTGTATTATTTGATACTTTTTTCGTCACCTTTCCAGAGACCACATTTTGAGAGCTTAGAAATAGTTCCAATAATTTAGATATTTTATTGCATTTATGCATACCATATAGTGATTTAAATAGTATTAGTGTTACTGTGGAATCTCTGAATTTGAACATTCACATAATCCATTCTATCATCTTACTCAAATACAGCGGCAGGCAAGAAAATGATAGGATGGATTACAAGAACGTTCAAATCCAGAGATCCCACAGCATTGCTAATACTGTACTACTGTATTTAAATCACTGGTGCTGTCCCATCTTGAGTACAGTACTGCTCTGTACTCGCTTCTCCTTTCAAAGCAGGAGAGCTCTCTGAATTAGAAGGAATACAGAGAACCTATACAACATGCATAGAAATGATAAAACATCTAAATTATTGGGACTGTCTCAATGTTCTCAAAATGTATTCTCTGGAAAGGAGACAAGAAAGGTATCAATTACACTTAACATATACCTGGATCTTACCTGGAGAGGGTCTTGGGAGTTCTTCAACTCCATGAGGCTAGACTCGACTTGTGATAACTTGGTCCAACACGCTGTTGCATGTAACTGCTCGTAGGCACACATAGCCACTACAACTCAGCAGGTCCGTTACTTCTTGCAAGAACTTATCTAATTGGTATTTGAAAAAATCCCCCTTTGTTCAGACAATATTTCTAATGCTTGCTGGGAGAGTATTGAACAGCTGAGGCCCTCTGTTATTCAGTGTTCTCTTATTGTGCTTATAGCACCTCTACTCCTCACTTTTTCTAGTCTACATTTCCTTCCATAATTTTCGCTCCGGTACGTTGTTATTATACGGTGCAAATTTGGAAGTTGACCTTCCAGTATCTTCCGTGTATGTATTATTTGATACCTCTCTCATATCCTTTCCAGAGTACATCTGAAAAGCTTTGAGACGGTCCCAGTAGTTTGATTGTTTATTGTGTCTATGCGTGCCGTGTATGTTCTCTGTATTACCACTTATTTCAGCAATCTCTCCTGCTCTGAAAAGGGAAGTAATTACTGAACAATACTCTAGACGGGACAGCACCAGTGATTTAAATAGTATTTACGTTGCTTTGGGATCCCTTATAAACATCGAAGATACTGGAGGGCCAGGTTCCAAATTTGCACAGTAGAACAACATACTGGAGCAAAAGATATGGAAGGAAGTGCAGAATAGAACAGCCTATCCTCCTGTTTTCATAGTACTTATAAGAAGGATGAGGATCATAGTATATACACTGATGAACAACGCAATTAGAAAGCAGAAATCGGTACTATTGAATTTAAACAAACCGGAAAACTATTTTCTACTCATGTTGCAATGACAAATTAAACTGAACTAAAATAACCTTCATAGGTCTAATACACACTATCTGCGGCCTATAGTGTGTGATCTGAGTAACACAAATTTGTAATAATTATGTTCCTGATCAATTCATCATTATTAGTGAAAATGAAGTCAAATGTGTTTTCTTTTCCAGTTGGTTCTACTATTTGCTGGTTAAGGCAAATCTGTCGCACATCCATATCAGGTCATTTGCATGTGACTGTTTGTTTAGGCTACTTCCTGGTATTCTCTCAGCTATTACTGTATAAGCTAGGTACTACTTCCATTTCAGGTTTCATAGGTTGAAGTCCCCAATCACAAGTCAGCAACCAATCAGCAAATAAAACAACTAGCCAACCACATTTGTTTGCCACTCTCCATAATGTATAGTAGGTCACTGGAAACGGTAGACCTACCAGAAATATGGAAGACGGCTAATGTAGTCCCAATATACAAAAAGGGCGACAGACAAGAGGCCAGTGTCCTTAACTTGTATACCATGCAAGGTGATGGAGAAGATCGTGAGAAAAACCTAGTAACACATCTGGAGAGAAGGGACTTCGTGGCAACCCATCAACATGGGTTCAGGGAGGGTAAATCTTGCCTTACAGGCTTAATAGAATTCTACAATCAGGTGACAAAGATTAAGCAAGAAAGAGAAGGATGCGCGGACTGCATTTTTTTGGACTGTCAGAAAGCCTTTGACACAGTACCCCATAAAAGGCTGATACATAAGCTGGAGAAACAGGCAGGAGTAACTGGTAGGGCGCTCCAGTGGATAAGGGAGTACCTAAGCAATAGGAAGCAGAGAGTTACAGTGAGGGGGTGAGACCTCAGATTGGCGTGAAGTCACCAGTGAAGTCCCACAGGGCTCTGTACTCGGACCTATCCTGTTTCTGATATACGTAAATGATCTCCCAGAGGGTATAGACTCATTCCTCTCAATGTTTGCTTACAACGCCAAATTTTTGAGAAGGATTAAGACAGAGGAGGACAGCTTGAGGCTTCAAGAAGACCTGGACAAGCTGCAGGAATGGTCGAACAAATGGTTGTTAGAGTTTAACCCAAGCAAATGTAATGTAATGAAGATAGGTGTAGGGAGCAGGAGACCAGATACAAGGTATCATTTGGGAGATGAAATACTTCAAGAGTCAGAAAGAGAGAAAGACCTGGGGGTTGATATCACGCCAGACCTGTCCCCTGAAGCTCATATCACGAGGATAACATCAGCGGCATATGCCAGGTTGGCTAACATAAGAACGGCCTTTAGAAACTTGTGCAAGGCATCTTTCGGAACATTATATACCACATATGTCAGACCAATCCTGGAGTATGCGGCTCCAGCATGGAGTCCATATTTAGTCAAACATAAGACTAAACTGGAAAAGGTTCAATGGTTTGCCACCAGACTAGTACCCGAACTAAGGGGTATGAGCTACGAGGAGAGACTACGGGAATTAAACCTCACGTCACTGGGAGACAGAAGAGTTAGGGGGGGGACATGATCACCACATACAAGATTCTCAGAGGAATTGATAGGGTAGATAAAGACAGACTTTTTAACACAAGGGGCACACGCACTAGGGTTGGGGGGGACAGGTGGAAATTACGTGCCCAAATGAACCATAGAGACGTTAGAAAGAATTTTTTCAGTGTCAGAGTAGTACTGTAGACAAATGGAATGCATTAGGAAGTGATGTGGTGGAGGCTGACTCCATACACAGCTTCAAGTGTAGATATGATAGAGCCCAGTATGCTCAGGAACCTGTACGTTAGTTGATAGACAGTTGAGAGGTGGGACCAAAGAGCCAGAGCTCAACCCCCACAAGCACAACTAGGTAAGTACATGATTACACCAATCAACAAATAACCAACCACAAACCAACAACCAAAAGCCACCAATCAACAAATACATAATAACCAACCAACCACAACCCACCACGTAGGTAAACACTGCCATGGGAGTAAGACGGGAGAACCCACACCAGCTGACTATAATTACACCACCACCTGACCCCCTCTGCCAAGTACTCTAAATTCTGACCTATATGGAACAGACACCCCCACCCTTCACGTCTAGGCTTTAACATGTCAAAACAATAAAGATATACATATGTGGTCATTTTCTTCCTTCTAGGGCTTTAACCTGAGGTTACACTGAAACTGAAGATCAATGGCCCCAGAGCCCAGTCTCTTGGTTGGTTCTCCATTAGGCTGTCAGACACCGCTGCATGCAGTCCAACATACGAATTTTTAACTATTTATTATGCATTTCTACCTATCAATGGCTTAAACACTCTTCCAGGTTTGTTTCTTTGTATCATTTTAATCTTACAAATTATTTAATGATATTGAACAAATCCACAAGGCCGTGATGAGGGTTCAAACCTATGCACGGGATATTGCCAGAAGCACTTTAGTCAACTGTACCACGACATGGTTAAAAGAATTGCAACCTGGAGTACCACTGCCTTCACTACGATCCTGAAGCTACTCCGAAGCCCAATTGGGGTTTCACACAATTTTCCCGTGCACCCGGGCTCTGTCAACCAAATGTTCTATCTCTATGCCCTTACTTCAATACACACAACCCCCAAACATACCAGCGATACAAAGATGCGAGAAACAACTATACAGCAAAAAGGAGAGAGGCAGAAAGAAATTTTGAAAAAGGGATTGCAGACAAATGTAAAACAGAACCGGGCCTATTCTACAAATTCATAAACAACAAATTGCAGGTAAAGGATAATATCCAGAGGTTGAAAATGGGAAACAGATTCACGGAAAATGAAAAGGAAATGTGTGAAACATTAAATGAAAAGTTCCAAAGTGTGTTTGTACAAAATGAAATCTTCAGAGAACCAGACACAATAAGAATTCCAGAGAACAACATAGAGCGGATAGAGGTGTCTAGAGATGAAGTGGAAAATATGCTAAAGGAGCTCGGGAAGAACAAAGCAGCTGGCCCAGATGGAGTTTCACCATGGGTTCTGAGAGAATGTGCATCTGAACTCAGCATTCCACTTCACCTGATCTTTCAGGCATCCCTGTGTACAGGAATCGTAGCAGACGTGTGGAAACAGGCTAACATAGTTCCAATCTACAAAAGTGGCAGCAGGGAAGACCCCCTCAATTATAGACCTGTATCATTGACAAGTGTAATAGTGAAAGTATTGGAAAAGCTAATCAAAACTAAATGGGTAGAACACCTGGAGAGAAATGATATAATATCAGACAGACAGTATGGTTTTCGATCTGGAAGATCCTGTGTATCGAATTTACTCAGTTTCTATGATCGAGCCACAGAGATATTACAGGAAAGAGATGGTTGGGTTGACTGCATCTATCTGGACCTAAAAAAGGCTTTCGACAGAGTTCCACATAAGAGGTTGTTCTGGAAACTGGAAAATATTGGAGGGGTGACAGGTAAGCTTCTATCATGGATGAAAAATTTTCTGACTGATAGAAAAATGAGGGCAGTAATCAGAGGCAATGTATCGGAATGGAGAAATGTCACAAGTGGAGTACCACAGGGTTCAGTTCTTGCACCAGTGATGTTTATTGTGTACATAAATGATCTACCAGTTGGTATACAGAATTATATGAACATGTTTGCTGATGATGCTAAGATAATAGGAAGGATAAGAAATTTAGATGATTGTCATGCCCTTCAAGAAGACCTGGACAAAATAAGTATATGGAGCACCACTTGGCAAATGGAATTTAATGTTAATAAATGTCATGTTATGGAATGTGGAATAGGAGAACATAGACCCCACACAACCTATATATTATGTGAGAAATCTTTAAAGAATTCTGATAAAGAAAGAGATCTAGGAGTGGTTCTAGATAGAAAACTATCACCTGAGGACCACATAAAGAATATTGTGCAAGGAGCCTATGCAATGCTTTCTAACTTCAGAATTGCATTTAAATACATGGATGGCGATATACTAAAGAAATTGTTCATGACTTTTGTTAGGCCAAAGCTAGAATATGCAGCTGTTGTGTGGTGCCCATATCTTAAGAAGCACATCAACAAACTGGAAAAGGTGCAAAGACATGCTACTAAGTGGCTCCCAGAACTGAAGGGCAAGAGCTACTAGGAGAGGTTAGAAGCATTAAATATGCCAAAACTAGAAGACAGAAGAAAAAGAGGTGATATGATCACTACGTACAAAATAGTAACAGGAATTGATAAAATCGACAGGGAAGACTTCCTGAGACCTGGAACTTCAAGAACAAGAGGTCATAGATTTAAACTAGCTAAACACAGATGCCGAAAAAATATAAGAAAATTCACCTTCGCAAATAGAGTGGTAGACGGTTGGAACAAGTTAAGTGAGAAGGTGGTGGAGGCCAAGACCGTCAGTAGTTTCAAAGCGTTATATGACAAAGAGTGCTGGGAAGACGGGACACCACGAGCGTAGCTCTCATCCTGTAACTACACTTAGGTAATTACACTTAGGTAATTACACAGAAATCACAACAGCATGATATATCAAATGAACAAATCCACAAGGGTCGTGATGAGTCCATATCGGTTCGATGTGTGTGTGATGTGTAAAACCCCGATTGGACTTCGGAGAAGCTTTGGGATCCTAGTGAGGGCAATGGCAATCCAGGTTGCAATTCTTTTAACCATGTCGTGGTACAGTTGACTAAGGCGCTTCTGGGAACATCCCGTGCATAGGTTCGAACCCTCATCACGGCCCTTGTGGATTTGTTCATTTGATATATCACGCTATTGTGTATTTAATGATAACCTTGTGGTTACCGTGGGATGATTTCGGGGCTCAACATCCCCGCGGCACAGTTCTCGACCAGGCCTTGTTACTGGACTGGTCAACTAGGCTGTTGGACACAGATGCTTGCAACCTGATGTATGACTCACAGCCTGGTTGATCAGGTATCCTTTGGAGGTGTTTATCAAGTTCTCTCTTGAACACTGCGAGGGGACAGCCAGTTATGCCCCTTATTTGTAGTGGAAGCATGTTGAACAGTCTCGGGCCTCTGATGTTCATAGAGTTCTCTCTCGGAGTATCTATTGCACCTCTGTTTTCCATTGAGGGTATGCTACACATCCTGCCATGCCTTCTGGTCTAATGTGGTGTTATTTCTGTGTGCAGAATCAAGACCAGCCCCTCTAATATTTTCCCATGTGTGTAAATTATGTATCTCTCCAGCCTGCTCACTAAAGAATAAAGAATTAAGCATTAAATCCAATAATTTAGATGTTTTATTGAGTGGATTCTAGCAGCAAAAGCTCTTATCACTGATCATTGATCAGTGATAAAATTTTATCACTGATGTCTAAGGAGTTGCAAAATATTGATCTATATCCAATAATTGCTGCATAATAACTGCTTCTCTTAATTCTTAGCTACTGTATTAATAAATAATAGCTACAGAATAGCTGCTTATTTAATATCTATTAATAAACAAAGAACTATAAAAAAAATTAATTCATAAGACTTGTAAATTAAATGCACTATCTTAAACATCAAGGCCTTGACAGGTTAACATAACATGGATTCATAAAATTTTAATCTGACTGCGGAAGAACTACTATGGCAACAGCAACAACTTAAATGCCAAGTGGACAGTTTCCCTTGCCTTAAACTTCTTGACAGACCCGGTACCCACATGCTTATCCCACAAACGGCCAAGGTTAAGAAGTTATCATTCCAATATCGGCAAAATTTTTGAAAAGTATAATAATCTATTAGTTAAAGATACGTATTAATAAGAGCTTATGGTTTAGGCAACGGCCAGATTAGGAAAAACTTCTCTCCTTTTTGGCTTGTATAAATAGGTGACCGCTGGTAATGATCCACTAGCTGGTCGAAAGGTTTGGAATTTTCGTTGACCAAAAGCTCAAAAGTCAGTAATTTCTCCAGCTTTGAAAGGGGGGCTGTTATTATGCAACAGTATTCCACTTTAGAGAGTACTAGCATACCTGGAGAGAGGGTTTCAGGAGTTCTTTTACTCCCCAAGCCCAGCCTGGGGCCAGGCTCAACCAACTGTCTTGAAAAATATCATCATCGGTATGGCATCTCTTGTTTAAAAGGTTTTTGTTTTCTAAGCTGTCATTTTTCTTGCAGTTGAGACGGCTATTTTATTACTGTATGTTCTTTAAAGGAAAGGTGTGTAAAGAACATTCGGTTGTACATCAGTGGGTCAAATATGTACAAATGTGAGTCAAGAATGCCTGGTTGAATGCCAGTGGGTCAATAATATCAGGATGAACAGCAGTGGGTAAAGTATGTCTAGATGTACACAATTGGGTCAGGCACGTCTGGATGTTCAGTACTGAGACAAGTATGTCTGGATGTACACAAGCGTTAGGGTTAGGTATGTTTGGATGTACAGCAGTGGATCAATTATGTCTGGATGTACAACAATGGTCAAGAATGTCTGAATGTACAGCAGTGGATCAGGTATGTGTGGATGTCCAGCGGTGTGACGGGTACGTGTGGATGTTCAGCGGTGTGACGGGTACGTGTGGATGTCCCGCGGTGTCTCGGGTACGTGTGGATGTCCAGCAGTGTCTCGGGTACGTGTGGATGTCCAGCAGTGTCTCGGGTACGTGTGGATGTCCAGCGGTGTCTCGGGTACGTGTGGATGTCCAGCAGTGTCTCGGGTACGTGTGGATGTCCAGCGGTGTCTCGGGTACGTGTGGATGTCCAGCAGTGTCTCGGGTACGTGTGGATGTCCAGCGGTGTCTCGGGTACGTGTGGATGTCCAGCGGTGTCTCGGGTACGTGTGGATGTCCAGCGGTGTCTCGGGTACGTGTGGATGTCCAGCGGTGTCTCGGGTACGTGTGGATGTCCAGCGGTGTCTCGGGTACGTGTGGATGTCCAGCGGTGTGACGGGTAGGAGTGGATGTCCAGCAGTGGGTCAGGTATGTGTGGATGTCCAGCAGTGTGACGGGTACGAGTGGATGTCCAGCGGTGGGTCGGGTACGTGTGGATGTCCAGCAGTGTGACGGGTACAAGTGGATGTCCAGTGGTGGGTCGGGTACGTGTGGATGTCCAAGGGTGTGAGGGGTACGAATGGATGTCCAGCGGTGGGTCGGTTACGTGTGGAAGTCCAGCAGTGTGACGGGTACGAGTGGATGTCCAGCAGTGGGTCGGGTACGTGTGGATATCCAACGGTGGGTCGGGTACATCTCGATGTACAGCGGTGGGTCGGTTACGTATGGATGTACGGCGGTGGGTTGGGTACATGAGGATGTACTGTGGTAGGTCGGCTACGTGTGGATGTACAGCAGTGGGTCGAATACATTTAGTCACAATAAAGTGGCTGAAAATTAGGACGCCCAACTCACATATCTGAAAGTAAGGAAGCGACGACATGTGGGTCCATCGTAGTCCATCATAGGACGTGATAAGGGTTCACCACGGACCCAAACATTGTCACATCCTTTATTCTCACATGTCTCAGCTGGATGTTTAAGTTCGTTATGTTTGCCTTTCAGTAGATGTTTAACCCTATCTTCATTTTTGTCTAGCAACTTAAGACTATAGACAGTTACCACCACTAATCTGGGTTTCCTGTCCATATTCTTACCTCAAGTTGATAGGCAAAACTCAAGACTGAACATTTGGTGGGATGCCAGAGCATCTAGGTAAAGCGCCACCACTTGGTTTGATGTAAAGTTTTTTGTGCATTTGCCTACAAGTTTACTTTCGTTTTGTAAAGGACTTTCATCAATTTCCTCTGCCATTATTGTAACTGATGGGTAGTAAACCAGTGTTTTCGTATGGAGTCTTAGGACAGGAGGATGTGTGTTGGTGCCTCCGTGAGATGGCTGTCAGCTGGGTTGTATCTGGGGCAGTAATCGCTTACCACCCTTGTTCCCATCACAACATTCGCCCCTATTATTTATGTGATTACATCTTTCTTGTCTCCTGTGTTAAAAAGTGAACTTGATAAATACCTAAATGATATTTGATTAACTGGGTTGTGACTCTCACATCAGACTCCGTGCAGCGGTGTCAAAACAGCCTGGTTGACCAGACCACCATCCATGACCATCTGAGACCGGGCTGCGGATACATTGATCCTAGGAGCAGACTCAAGGTAATTTCAAGGTGAGGGTAGCCTTAACCCAGCCACTATCCACCACATCACCTATTGGTGGAGGCAGACTCCACACACAGTTTCAAATGTAGAAATGATATTTTCAGTGTCAGAGTAGTTAACGGATGGAATGCATTAGGCAGTGATGTGGTGGAGGCTGACTCCATACACAGTTTCAAATGTAGATATGATAGAGCCCAGTAGGCTCAGGAACCTGTACACCAGTTGATTGACAGTTGAGAGGCGGGACCAAAGAGCCAGAGCTCAACCTCGGCAAGCACAACTAGGCGAGTACACCAGCCCACTCTCGTGACCATTCCCAACCTCAAAAAACTGTTATACTAGAGTGTCTTATCCTAACCTACCAGAAGACCCCCTAATAGAAAACAGGGCACTGTATAAATGTTGCTAGCCCCACTACCACTGTCTAGTACGACAGTTTTGGCCTTATATAAGTTTACGTCAAAATGCAACGTGCTATTAGGAGGACGGGTTCCCCATACAGCCTGCCTCACCCCCGTCCCACACACACACCTTTATTTTTGTGTGTATTTTATATTTATTTGTATGTATTGTGTATTTTTTTGGCTTGCACACACACACCTTATTTTTGCATCAGCAAATAATGAGAGGAATGATTCTATATCATCTGGAAGATCATTTACATATACAGTATAAGAAACAGTATGGGTCCAAGGACTGAACCCCGAGAGACTCCACTTGTGACGTCTCGCCAATCTGAGACCTCACCCCTCACAATGACTCGCTACCTTCTGTTACTTAGGTACTCCCTTATCCAATGGAGTACCTTCCCGTTCACTCCTGCCTGCATCTCCAGCTTTCGTACTAGTCTCTGGTGTGGTACTGTGTCAAAAGCTTTCTGGCAATACACAAATATGCAGTGTGTTTGTGTGTGGAAAAAAAATCAGTTGACTGACAGTTGAGAGGCGGGCCCAAAGAGCCAGAGCCCCCGCAAGCACAACTAGGCGAGTAGAGACCAGCACACAGCCAGCCTCACCACCGCCAGTCATGTCACACCCTCCGCAAGGTGACGCAACGAATCCATGTTCTTTCTCGCCGGTTCTCTGAGTCAACTCTAAAGAAGGGGGTGCGGATGGGGGGGGGGGAGAGAGAGAGGAAGAGGGCGAGAGAGAGAGGAAGAGGGAGAGAGAGGAAGAGAGAGGGAGAGAGAGAGGGGGGGGAGAGTGGGGGGAGAGGGGAGGGAGGGGGGGAGAGGGGAGGGAGGGGGGAGAGGGGGGGAGAGGGGGGGAGAGGGGGGAGAGAGGGGGGAGAGAGGGGGGAGAGAGGGGGGAGAGAGGGGGGAGAGAGGGGGGGAGAGAGGGGGGAGAGAGGGGGGGAGGGGGGAGAGAGGGGGGGAGGGGGGAGAGAGGGGGGAGAGAGGGGGGGAGAGAGGGGGGAGAGAGGGGAAGGAGAGAGGGGAGGGAGAGAGGGGGAGAGAGAGAGAGAGAGAGAGAGAGAGAGAGAGAGAGAGAGAGAGAGAGAGAGAGAGAGAGAGAGAGAGAGAGAGGGGGGGGAGAGGGGGGGGAGAGGGGGGGAGAGGGGGGGGAGGGGGGGAGAGAGGGGGGGGAGAGAGGGGGGGAGAGAGGGGGGGAGAGAGGGGGGGAGAGAGGGGGGGGAGAGAGGGGGGGAGAGAGGGGGGGAGAGAGGGGGGGGGGAGAGAGGGGGGGAGAGAGGGGGGAGAGAGTGGGGGGGGAGAGTGGGGGGGGAGAGTGGGGGGGGAGAGTGGGGGGGGGAGAGTGGGGGGGGAGAGAGGGGGGAGAGAGAGGGGGGAGAGAGAGGGGGGAGAGAGAGGGGGGAGAGAGAGGGGGGGAGAGAGGGGGGGAGAGAGGGGGGGAGAGAGGGGGGAGAGAGGGGGGAGAGAGAGAGGGGGGAGAGAGAGAGGGGGGGAGAGAGAGAGGGGGGGAGAGAGGGAGGGGGGGAGAGAGGGAGGGGGGAGAGAGGGAGGGGGGAGAGAGGGAGGGGGGGAGAGAGGGAGGGGGGGAGGAGAGAGGGAGAGGGAGAGGGAGGGAGGGAGGGAGAGGGAGAGGGAGGGAGGGACGGAGGGAGAGAGGGAGGGAGGGAGAGGGGGAGAGGGGGAGAGGGGGAGAGGGAGAGAGGGAGGGAGGGAGAGGGAAGGAGGGAGGGAGAGGGAGGGATGTATGCACTAATGTATGCACATTCGTACCTGGAGTTGCTTGGTGATTTCAACTCGTGACATATAAAATAGGACAATGTGACCATACTAATATAGCAGAGATACTCCCAGGAAGCAGTCTGAATGAAGTCACACACAAATGACCTCTTGCAGACGTGTGACACATTTGCTTTAAACCAGCAAATAGTAGAGCCAACTACGAAAGCAAACATCCTAGACCTTATTTTTACGAACAACGATGAGCTGATTAAGAGACAATGATTACAACTATTTGTTACGTAGATCACAACCTGATCAAAGTTCAGACACTCATGGGCAATAGACCTGTGCACAACCAGTCTCAAATCCCAGAGGAGGAGAATTCACCAAATTCAATTTTAATATCGAACTGATTAACTGGGAAGGAATAAAGCAAGACTTCGCTGAACTATGCTGGGAAGAACAACTACATAATGCAGACTCAGACCAGTGCTACGAGAAAACAGTCACTGTACCACTAGAAACATGGAGACGGCACACACCACTAACACAAAACAAGAGACATCAAATCCAAGAGAAGCAAAGAGAGCAGAAGGCCATAAAAGAGAGAGAGAGAGAGAGAGAGAGGAACCCGAAATACTTTTTCTCGTATGCAAAAACAACAACAAAAACTGTCATCCAGCATCGGGCCCTTGCACAAGGACGATGAAACGTCCCAAAAGGGAAGAAAGCACAAAGGGAAGGGAAGAAAGCACAAAGGGAAGGGAAGAAAGCACAAAGGGAAGGGAAGAAAGAACAAGGGGAAGGGAAGAAACGGAATGAGAGCCAAAGGAAGGGGAAGCAGGAGCAAAGGAAAAAAGGAGGGGAACCTTAATTAAACCAGCTCCCTATTTCACTTTATTAAACCAGTTTCCTAAGACATCCTATTAAGCTAGCGTCCTATTTCACCTTATTACCACAGTTCCTTATTACATGTTATTCAACTAGCTCCCTATTGCACCCTATTAAAACAATTTCCTATTGAAACCTATTAGCAGGTGTCAAACAATAAGGCCTTCCCAGACCGCCGCCGTGACGACAGACAATACAGACACGCCAAGACAAAGAACAGAGAAGCAAAACTCCAGCTGACTGTACCATTGTCTTAATGCGCAACTGACAACAATGTCTTGGAGCGCCTCCCCCGACCCCCCCCCCCCCCCCACCCTCGGGCGGAATGCCTTACAAACAACAATTTAATTTCCCCATTGAACTTGCTATTATCACACCTCTGTATACATATAATTAAACCATCTCGTCTACCGCCTTGTAAGTGTAAGTATCATACCATCCAAGTATCCAGTATATCAGCTTCATCATCTACTCATCTACCGCCTTATTTATGTCTACCATGAACAAATCCACAAGGGCCGTGACGAGGATTCGAACCTGCGTCCAGGAGACCCAGGTATGTCTCCCCTTGTTAAAGTCAAGGTACACAACATCACACGCCTTACCACTATCAACTGCCTCAACTATGCTGGAATAAAAAGATAGCAAATTTGTTAAACATGAACGACCATTTGTAAAACCATGTTGCGACTATTTACGTTTTTAAATATATTTAATTTATTAATTTATGTTTTTCACGATGAAGGCGAATTGTATTTGCAATTATCGATTCAAGTAACTTTCCCACAATAGACGTTAGGCTAATTGGCCGATAGTTTGACGCAAGTGATCTATCTCTTCTTTCTTAAAAATTGGTACCACATTAGCAACCTTCCACGACTCTGGCACTGTCCGACTCTATTGATTTATTAAATATGGAAGACAGTGGGTCACAAAGCTCCTCTTTGCATTCTTTAAGCACCCTGGCAAACACTTCATCCGGCCCTGGGGATTTGTTTGGTGTGAGTTTTACTATTTGTTTAATTACATCCTCCCTGGTAACTGATAAACTACCTAAGAAGAACATAAGAACAAATGTAACTGCAGAAGGCCTATTGGCCCATACGAGGCAGTTCCTATTTATAACCACCCAATCCCACTCACATACATGGTTCAACCCGTGCTTGAAACAATCGAGGGACCCCACCTCCACCACGGTACGCGGTAATTGGTTCCACAAATCTAGGACTAGAAGGACTAGTCAACCTGTCCTCGTCCCCACCCATATAGACTTGTTCAGCTGAAGGCATGTTGTTAAGTTCCTCTTTAGTAAATACAGATATAAAATATTTATCAAAAATACTACTCCTCTCTTCGTCATTATCCGTTATTTGACCTGTCTCAGTTTTTAATGGACCTATCCTTTCCCTAATCTTTGTTCGATATAACTAAAAAAAAACTTTAAGATTTGTCTTTGCTTGCCTTTTGTGCCCTCTGTAATGCTTTAAGAACATAAGAACAAGGGCAACTGCAGAAGGCCTATTGGCCCATACGAGGCAGCTCCTATCTATAACCACCCAATCCCACTCATATACATGCCCAACCCGCGCTTGAAACAATCGAGGGACTCCACCTCCACCACGTTACGCGGAAATTGGTTCCACAAATCAACCACCCTGTTACCGAACCATTATTTACCCAAGTCTTTCCTAAATCTAAATTTATCCAATTTATACTTTTGCGCTACCGCTCACAGGATGAGTATGGGGTGCACAATAAACTAGCCGCCTTTGGCGGCAACAATCAAATCAATTGCCCTACTATGAGAACTTCATAGTTTCTTCCTTATCTCTTTTTTTTAACATTTCTAACCAGTTGTACAAATTCCTGTTCTAAACTGACTTCCCCATTCTTAATCCTTTTCTACCACGCTCTCTTTTTTTCCTACAAGGTTCTTCAGATCCTTTGTTATCCACTTTGGGTCATTAGTATTCGATCTATTCAATTTGTACTACGTTCCTGTGCTTTGCTTCCTTTCAAATGTGAAGCGACTGTACATCATACTCAACATTAATCCAACGACAGCAGCGGCATTAGATGCAAATTTCACAGCGACTACAATGATTAGAAAAGCAGTTGAAGAATGGGACACACTAGAGAATATTCGCCAAGATAATAAGAACAAATGTAACTGCAGAAGGCCTATTGGCCCATACGAGGCAGCTCCTATTTAAAACCACCCAATCCCACTCATATGCATGTCCAACCCACCCTTGAAACAATAGAGGGACCCCACCTCCACCACGTTACGCGGCAATTGGTTCCACAAATCAACAACCCTGTTACTGAACCAGTATTTACCCAAGTCTTTCCTAAATCTAAACTTATCCAATTTACACCATAATGTTATTAAAACAAGACTAAAACCAGTGCGCTAAAAACAGAAGCAAAAAAGAAACGGGGAAAAGGAGGAAACCCCACCTCCATTTAAACCTTTGGCCCAAATATTACAGTAACAAGGTTATTGCGAATAACCGAACTCAATCACGGACTCACTATAGCCTGTGCTATATGAACATTTCGTTCCCAGTAGCTAAATCTAAAAACAATAAACCTTGTGTTCTTGCTTCTACTGTCTCTGCGTTGGTATGAGATCTTGAGGTGGGCAGGTTATCTTGAGGTTATCATGAGATGATTTCGGGGCTTTAGTGTCCCCGCGGCCCGGTCCTCGACCAGGCCTCCACCCCCAGGAAGTAGCCCGTGACAGCTGACTAACACCCAGGTACCTATTTTACTGCTAGGTAACAGGGGCATAGGGTGAAAGAAACTCTGCCCATTGTTTCTCGCCGGCGCCATGGGATGCGAACCCAGGATCCACAAGTCCCAGCGTGCTGTCCGCTCGGCCGACCGGCTCCCTTGCTCGTTAAGATTTCTTAACATTCATCCCCGGAAGCTTCACAAGGTAGGTACAAGGTAGGTAGAGATGGAATGCATTAGTCATTGATGTGGTGGAGACTGACTCCATACACAGTTTCCAAATGTAGATATGACAGAGTCCAATAAGCTCAGGAATCTGTACACCAGTTGATTGACGGCTAAGAGGCGGGACCAAAGAGCCGAAGATCAACGCCCGCAAGCACAACTAGGTGAAGCTATGCGGGATAAGGTCATGAGCCAGCCGGCGCCTTTAACCACTACCGGTATTGACTGCTACACACGGCACTCTAACCTAACACCCAAGACGCTCTGGCAACACTCAAAGACAATAGTATATACCAGAGAGCAAGGAAGAGGTTTGGGAGGAAGAGGTAGGAGAAAGGAGATGGAATGGGGATAGAGGGGGAGAGGGAATGTGTTAGATAAGAAGGGATGGATGAGGGTGAAGTATAACAAACACAAGACCTTGCCAACTAACCCACCACAAGCATCACCAGTCACTCCACCAAGTGTAGTCGACAAGTGTAATGCACTCAAGGAAGAGGCAGTTGACGTCCTGTTCCATCCACAACTTTAAAAAAAATATGATGAAAACCTTAATGTGAGAGAGGTACTTACTGCGCCGGACGGCTAGAAGGCGGGGCATAAAGAGATCAATTGTACTCCCCGGTAGTTACTCTCAGGTAAGCACCTTAAGCGGGCCAAGATTCGTCAAGCATATATGCAACCAATTACGAAATCTGTACATCTATCCTTAATCCTGGCGGCTTTGTTTATATTTATTAAACAGTTTACGAGCTTAGAAACTTCACAAAACTAAGGTTGTTATTGTTATAAACAGACCAATTTTGGTCCAGTCTATTGGAGCAAGTCTATCAAAGCTCTTGAATCACAAGATTCGAGAACTATTCCACAAACGTGGAAGCTTGCAACCGTAGTACTATAAATTATACAAAATGAGGACGATAACTCACTAAAGATGCCATCCACAAGAACTATTGTGGCATTGTGAGCGGCCCGCAGGCCCACATATCCACCACAGCCAGGTTGGTCCGGCACTCCTTGAAGAAAACAATCTAGTTTCCTCTTGAAGATGTCCACGGTTGTTCCGGCAATATTTCTGATGCTCGCTGGGAGGACGTTGAACAACCGTGGACCTCTGATGTTTATACAGTGTTCTCTGATTGTGCCTATGGCACCTCTGCTCTTCACTGGTTCTATTATGCCTTTTTTCCATATCGTTCACTCCAGTATGTTGTTATTTTACTGTGTAGATTTGGGACCTGGCCCTCCAGTATGTTCCACGTGTATATTATTTGGTATCTATTTCGTCTTTCTAGTGAGTACATTTAGAGAGCTTTGAGACGATCCCAATAATTTAAGTGATTTACCGTATATGTTTTCTGTACTCCCTCTATTTTAGCAATCTCTCCTGCTCTGAAGCGGGAAGTGAGTACTGAGCAGTACTCAAGACGGGATAACACAAGTGATTTGAATAGTACAACCATTGTGATGGGATCTCTGGATTTGAAAGTTCTCGTAATTCATCTTATCATTTTTGTTGCTGGTGCAATATTTGCTTGGTTTAGCTCTGGCCTACTGGTCCATGCCGCTCTTCACCTCACTCTCAGTTATATAGTCCCATGCTTCAGCTATATTGTTTGCACCATCACGGGAAGACATCTCCCGTCACGCAGGGTGCAGTTCCACCTCCACAGATCTCCAGTATCAGCTCTTGATACTGGTAATGGCTCAGAAGGGCCACCACTTACGGGCTATTCATGCCCTGTGCCACCTTTTGAGTGGCTTAATCTTCATCAATCAATCAATCAATCAATCTATATTGCGTAACTCTGGTTTCCCTTCAAAACACACAAATCATAAGCAACACATATATTGTATTGTGTTACGCATATTCTGCCTTGGAAAATGTCGATAGGGTCAACGAACTCCTCTAAGCGCCAAGCCCTACAAAATAAACTTTGGAGAGTTAATTTTTCTAAAGTGAAGATGGTCATAAGAAATAAAGGAGATCCTGGGATCCTTTATACGTAGGTTCCCACTATAAGCAGACCTGATTGTTTTGTACCATGTATTTCGCTGAAGTTCTTCATTTTTACCACACCCATGTTCAGGCCATTGCTGTTAAAACTGTTATTTTCTACTGCCCAATCGAAAAACGGTTTTAGTTAATAATCAGCTTGTAGTTTACTAATGTACCTCGGTTGGGGTTCTATCAGGTTCTGTTTTTCTACTCCGCAAGCCCGGGCGAGGCCAGGCTCGACTTACACAACTTGGTCCAACACACTATTGCTTGGAGCGGCCCACAGGCCCACACGTCCACCACAGCCCGGCACTTCTTGCCGGACCAACATCAATAAATTTATTTGCATAAAAGTATCCAGCTTTTTCTTGAAGGCTTTCAATTTTGTTCCGGCAATATATCTTATACTTGCTGGGAGAGTATTGAACAGCCGTGGACCTCTGATGTTCAGTGTTCTCTGATCGTGCCTCTGATACCTCTACTCTTCACTGACTCTAATCTACACAAGTCATTTTCATGCTGATTTTTGCATCATCTACAAGGGCTGACAAGAAGCCGTCACTTGTATGTTTCTCTATACCCGAGATTAGAATGAGAGAGCTGTGGTGCAAGGACTGGGCCCTGGGGCATGCAGCTTTTCAATGCACTTGGTTTTGATCTTATTTAATTGTCTGTTACTCTTCGCATTCTGTTTGAAAGTTGAAAATCCAACGCTCCACTTTAGCCGTTATTCCTGTGGATCTCAGTTTATAGGCTATCACTCCATTATTATGAGATACAACATGTATACAAAGCACAGCTCAAACCTGCTTACCTCTTCCTGGTCCAATTTCTCACAAGAAAACTATAAGGACTATTTGTTGTTGTTGTTAAGATTCACCTACTGGGAACAAAACATTCCAAGTAGCACGGGCTATGGTGAGCCCGTAGCGGACTTACCTGGCACAGGAGCGGGGCTATAACTTGAGGGTCCTAAAGGACTAGTAAGCAAGACATTAATCAACTCTAATAAATACATCACGACAAGCAGACAACACTGTCAGACACTATGACCACCTGTGACAACACTGTCAGACACTATGACCACCTGTGACAACATTGTCAGACACTATGACCACCTGTGACAACACTGTCAGACACTATGACCACCTGTGACAACACTGTCAGACACTATGACCACCTGTGACAACAGTGTCAGACACTACGACCACCTGTGACAACACTGCCAGACAGTATGACCACCTGTGACAACAGTGTCAGACACTACGACCACCTGTGACAACAGTGCCAGACACTATGACCACCTGTGACAACAGTGCCAGACACTACGACCACCTGTGACAACAGTGCCAGACACTACGACCACCTGTGACAACAGTGCCAGACACTATGACCCACCTGTGACAACATTGCCAGACAGTGACCCACCTGTGACAACATTGCCAGACACTATGACCACCTGTGACAACATTGTCAGACACTACGACCACCTGTGACAACAGTGTCAGACACTACGACCACCTGTGACAACACTGCCAGACACTATGACCACCTGTGACAACATTGTCAGACACTACGACCACCTGTGACAACAGTGTCAGACACTACGACCACCTGTGACAACAGTGCCAGACACTATGACCACCTGTGACAACATTGTCAGACACTACGACCACCTGTGACAACAGTGTCAGACACTACGACCACCTGTGACAACAGTGCCAGACACTATGACCACCTGTGACAACATTGCCGGACAGTGACCCACCTGTGACAACAGTGCCAGACAGTGACCCACCTGTGACAACATTGCCAGACAGTGACCCACCTGTGACAACATTGCCAGACAGTGACCCACCTGTGACAACACTGCCAGACACTATGACCCACCTGTGACAACATTGCCAGACAGTGACCCACCTGTGACAACAGTGCCAGACACTATGACCACCTGTGACAACACTGCCAGACACTACGACCACCTGTGACAACACTGTCAGACAGTGACCCACCTGTGACAACATTGCCAGACAGTGACCCACCTGTGACAACAGTGCCAGACACTATGACCACCTGTGACAACACTGCCAGACACTACGACCACCTGTGACAACAGTGCCAGACAGTGACCCACCTGTGACAACAGTGCCAGACACTATGACCACCCGTGACAACATTGCCAGACAGTGACCCACCTGTGACAACAGTGCCAGACACTATGACCCACCTGTGACAACATTGCCAGACAGTGACCCACCTGTGACAACATTGCCAGACAGTGACCCACCTGTGACAACATTGCCAGACAGTGACCCACCTGTGACAACAGTGCCAGACACTACGACCACCTGTGACAACATTGTCAGACACTACGACCACCTGTGACAACATTGCCAGACAGTGACCCACCTGTGACAACAGTGCCAGACACTACGACCACCTGTGACAACACTGCCAGACACTACGACCACCTGTGACAACACTGTCAGACACTATGACCACCTGTGACAACACTGTCAGACACTACGACCACCTGTGACAACACTGTCAGACACTATGACCACCTGTGACAACAGTGCCAGACACTACCTGGTTGATACCTGGTTGATGGGGTTCTGGGAGTTCTTCTACTCCCCAAGCCCGGCCCGAGGCCAGGCTCGACTTGTGAGAGTTTGGTCCACCAGGCTGTTGCTTGGAGCGGCCCGCAGGGCCACGTACCCACCACAGCCCGGCTGATCCGGAACTTCTCTTAGAAAACCGTCCAGTTTTCTCTTGAAGATGTCCACGGTTGTTCCGGCAATATTTCTTATGCTCGCTGGGAGGACGTTGAACAACCGCGGACCCCTGATGTTTATACAGTGCTCTCTGATTGTGCCTATGACACCTCTGCTCTTCACAGGTTCAATCTTGCATTTTCTTCCATATCGTTCACTCCAGTACGTTGTTATTTTACTGTGTAGATTTGGGACCTGACCCTCCAGTATTTTCCAGGTGTATATTATTTGGTATCTCTCTCGTCTCCTTTCTAGAGAGTACATTTGGAGAGCTTTGAGACGATCCCAATAATTTAGGTGTTTTATCTCGTCTATGCGTGCCGTATATGTTCTCTGTATTCCCTCTATTTCAGCAATCTCTCCTGCTCTGAAGGGGGAAGTGAGTACTGAGCAGTACTCGAGACGGGACAGCACAAGTGACTTGAAGAGTACAACCATTGTGATGGGATCCCTGGATTTGAAAGTTCTCGTAATCCATCCGATCATTTTTCTGGCTGACGCGATATTTGCTTGGTTATGCTCCCTAAACGTTAGATCGTCGGACATCATTATTCCCAAATCCTTGACATGCTGTTTTCCTACTATGGGAAGATTCGATTGTGTTTTGTACCCTGTATTATGTTTCAGATCCTCATTTTTGCCGTACCTGAGTACCTGAAATTTATCACTGTTAAACATCATGTTATTTTCTGCTGCCCAATCAAAAACTTTGTTGACATCTGCTTGTAGTTTTTCAATGTCTTCAGCAGAGGTAATTTTCATGCTGATTTTTGTGTCATCTGCAAAGGACGACACGAAGCTGTGGCGTGTATTTTTGTCTATATCAGATATGAGAATAAGGAACAGTAGCGGTGCAAGGACTGTACCTTGAGGTACAGAGCTTTTAACATCGCTTGGACTCGATTTTATCTGATTGACTGTTACTCTTTGTGTTCTGTTCGACAGGAAATTGAGTATCCAGCGTCCTACTTTTCCAGTTATTCCCATTGACCTCATTTTGTGAGCTATCACCCCATGGTCACATTTGTCGAACGCCTTTGCAAAGTCTGTGTATACAACATCTGCATTTTGCTTTTCTTCTAGGGCTTCTGTGATTTTGTCATAGTGGTTGAGTAACTGTGACAGACAGGATCTTCCCGCTCTAAATCCATGTTGTCCTGGATTGTGCAATTCATTGTTTTCCATAAAACTAGAAATTTGATTCCTAATCACTCTTTCAAACACTTTTATTATGTGTGATGTTAGTGCAACTGGCCTATAATTTTTTGCCAAGGCTTTACTCCCCCCCTTGTGCAACGGAGCTATATCTGCAGATTTAAGTGCTGCTGGTATCTCCCCGGTATCCAGGCTCTTTCTCCATATTACGCTGAGTGCTCTCGCTACTGGTACTTTACATTTCTTTATGAATATTGAATTCCATGAGTCAGGCCCAGGAGCTGAGTGCATAGGCATATTATCAATTTCTCTTTCAAAGTCTTCCGAGTTTGTGGTAATATCCGTTATATTATCTGCAGCTTGAATGTCATTCATAAAGAAGCTGTCTGGGTCATCAACTTTCATGTTGTTTATTGGTGTGCTAAACATAGCCTCATACTGGCTTCTTAGAATTTCACTAATCTCTTTGGTGTCCTCTGTGTACGTACCTTCATTTGTAATTAACGGTCCAATACTGGTCGAGGTTTTGGATTTTGATTTTGCGTATGTGAAAAAATATTTCGGATTTTTCCTTATCTCTTGTATAGCTTTCTGTTCCAATTCCATTTCCTCAGACTCATATGATCGCTTCAACGTTTGTTCTATTTCCTCAATCTCCCTGCTTAGGCTTGTTTTCCTTGCTTGTGATAGTTGTGTCTGCCGAAGCATTTCCGTTATTTTTTTCCTTCTCCTGTACAGTCGTCTCCGTTCTCTTTCTAGAGTGGTCCTCTTTCTGCCCCTCCTCACAGGTACGTGCTTCAAGCAGACCTTGTAAGCTTCAGCTGTCAGTTGAGCTATTCCCTGTGTGGGAGTTTTGTCGCTTAAGACCGTCTCCCATTGAATGGTTGCAAGGTCTACATTTATTTTTTCCCAGTCAATCCTCTTATTGTTGAAATTGAATTGATTGAATATTCCTTCTCGCTTGTTAGGTCTCTTAGACCTACTACCGTTATTTATGCTAGTTCGCACTTCAATGAGCTTATGGTCTGAGTATGAAGTATCTGAGATTGTGATATCCCTGATTAGTTCATCATTGTTTGTGAATAACAAGTCTAGTGTGTTTTCGTTCCTAGTTGGTTCTGTAATCTGTTGATTGAGCGAGAATTTGTCACAGAATCTACGACCACCTGTGACAACACTGTCAGACACTACGACCACCTGTGACAACACTGCCAGACACTACGACCACCTGTGACAACACTGTCAGACACTATGACCACCTGTGACAACACTGTCAGACACTACGACCACCTGTGACAACACTGTCAGACACTACGACCACCTGTGAAAACACTGTCAGACACTACGACCACCTGTGACAACAGTGCCACAAACACTATGACCCACCTGTGACAACACTGTCAGACACTATGACCACCTGTGACAACACTGTCAGACACTATGACCACCTGTGACAACATTGCCAGACACTATGACCACCTGTGACAACACTGTCAGACACTACGACCACCTGTGACAACACTGTCAGACACTATGACCCACCTGTGACAACACTGCCAGACACTATGACCACCTGTGACAACACTGTCAGACACTATGACCCACCTGTGACAACACTGCCAGACACTATGACCACCTGTGACAACACTGCCAGACACTATGACCCACCTGTGACAACAGTGCCAGACACTATGACCCACCTGTGACAACAGTGCCAGACACTATGACCCACCTGTGACAACACTGTCAGACACTATGACCACCTGTGACAACACTGTCAGACACTATGACCACCTGTGACAACACTGTCAGACACTATGACCACCTGTGACAACACTGTCAGACACTATGACCACCTGTGACAACACTGTCAGACACTACGACCACCTGTGACAACACTGTCAGACACTACGACCACCTGTGAAAACACTGTCAGACACTACGACCACCTGTGACAACAGTGCCAGACACTATGACCCACCTGTGACAACACTGTCAGACACTATGACCACCTGTGACAACACTGTCAGACACTATGACCCACCTGTGACAACATTGTCAGACACTATGACCACCTGTGACAACACTGTCAGACACTATGACCCACCTGTGACAACACTGTCAGACACTATGACCCACCTGCGAGTATTAGAGCCCCACCAAGAGTGCCAGGGCCTCGGCGTGAAGACAGTATGCCAGGCCAGCAGCTGGGGTGCCAGGCAGCTCGGGGCCTGGTGTACACCACACTCTCCTCCTCACTACCCTTCAACCCAACTACGTACAGCAAATTAGGTAGTTACACAGGAAAGTATGTAGAGTGTAAGGCCGTAAGTGGAAATGTAAGCATTAGGTGGGTAGGTAGGGAGGGGGAAGAGTGGGTAGAGGGGGAGGTGGTGTGGCTAAGTGTGGCTGTGGGAGCACGGAGAGAGAGAGAGAGAGAGAGAGAGGAGAGTGGCAGCCAGCCACTTACTACACTGTCTAAGGCTCTACTGAAGCCCAGATGTGGCCGCCACCAACACTGGTGCCCCCGCCCCCCCCCCTACACACTCATCACTAACCTCTCCACCTCCGCCCATCTCCGCCTCTTTCCTGCTCCCCTCCCCCCACTTTCCTTATTCACTAACCTCTCACACACTCACGGCTCCCTGACAAGGGAGAGCAAGCTTACCTTTGCTGCCAACACCCACACATCGTGTCAGCAAGGCGGACAGTCCGCCTGCTTTCAGAACTCTCACTATATTTCTCATTTCTAAACTTCCCTTCACCTACGCCTCTCTATGCTCTTTACCCCCCCCCCTCCTCCCAAACAAAAAAAAATCACATGATCCAAGACAAGGTGTGACATCAGCACTAATCTTGTTGCAAACCTTTGCACATTTTCAATTTTAAAGATATGCATTCCAAGCAGGTGCTGCATATTCCAGTACGGGTCTAACAAAAGCTGTGTAGATTATTTGGAATGTGTCATGATTTAGGTTTCTAAATGACCTAATGTTTGCCAGCGTCCCATATGCTGTCGATGTTAACCTGTCTATGTGTGCGCCTCGGGTGTTAGTGATGGAATTATATCCACTCCCAAATGTGTGTCTCAGACTCCTTCAGTTGCCTTCCATTAATAGTGTAGACACCCGCGGATCTTCTTTCTGCCTTCCCCATCTTCATCACCTTACACTTATTAGGACTGAACTCCTGCAACCATCTGTTCGTCCACTGCTGGAGTTTGTTAAGGTCATTCTGTAACACACTGCAGTCCTCCTGTGTTTACATTGCTCATTATTTTAGCATCGTCCGTAAACATTAAGATGTAAGAGCTGACTCCCTCGGGTAGATCATCAACAGTGTTAGTGCCAGGACCGACCCTTAGGGAACCCCACTTGTTACATTTCTCCAGCTGGAGACCTCGCCTCTCACCTGCTCTTCTCTCCTTCACCTATTCCCTTACCTGGTTGGTGGAGTAATCAACCAAGCTGCAGGACTCTTGATACTTGCAGCCTGGCGTATGAACCTCCAGCCCGGCCTCCTAAGGTTTCCCAACGTCAAAAACACGGTCAACGTGAAGTGTCCTCTCCTAACCTTCCAGAGGACCCAAAACAGAAAACGGGCCAGTACGTCACTTTCGCCAGCCTCTTCCATTTTCTAGTACAACTTTAGGCCTTAGGTAACGCATACGAGCGAAAAGCGACCTTCTTCGTAGGACAGGTTGGAATCACAGCCTGGTTGATCAGGTATAACTTGGAGATGTTTATCAAGTTCTCTTTTGAACACCATTAGAGCATTCGAAATTTTGTTGGCAAGCTCTCCCTTGTCGCGGGCCTCTGATGTTGATAGTTCTCTCTCAGAGTACCTGTTGCACCTCCTGCCATGCCTCCTGGTCTCACGTGGTGTTATTTCTGTGTGCAGGTTTGGGACCAGCCCCTCTACTTTTCTTTTGTTTTTGTTTGCTGTCTGGTTGGGGGTCTGCCCCTTGTGTTAGGTTGTTACCATTGTCTATTGGTGCTACCTCCACTAGGTCCTGTGGGTGGACACGTCCCGCGGGTGCAGCCGTTTGGCGTAAGTCAGTTATAAGGTAAGAGGCAGAATGCGGCTGGGCATACAGAGGCAGCTGTAGCGAGTGTGAGGGAAACACACAGAGGCAGCCGTTGTCACTGTTAGGAAAACACACAGAGGCAGCCATTGTCACTGTTAGGAAAGCATTACCATCACCACCGCTGCCACTCTTAGTCTGTCGCGAAATGAAAATGTGCATGAAAATACTCTTGCTTGCTCCCTGTGCTCTCCCTTGTTATCAGCAATCATTACAGATACTGCCAGTGGCCTTCTTCAAGAACCAATTAAATAAATTCTTGCAAGAAGTACCGGACCAACCAGGCTGTAGTGGATACGTGCTTGTAGCTACGGGCAGCTGCCCTGTTGGACCAAGTTATATCACAAGTCGAACCTGGCCTCAGGCCGGGCTCTGGGAGTAGAGTAACTCTCAAGAGCCTCTCCAGGTAAGATCCAGGTAAGAGAGAGAGAGAGAGAGGGGGAGGGGCGGCGGGGTGATAACCGGCCTGTGTGCTGAGGGAGAATGTTGACAATGATGGAGCCCTTCAAGTTGGGGGTAGTTGTCGTTGTTGTTGTTATAGATTCAGCTACACGGAACAAGTTCCAAGTAGCACGGGCTATGGTGAGCCCGTTGGGGGTAGTTGTCTGCGAGCGCACTTATTACACCTCACCTTGTTAACGAGGTCACTCTACACATCCTGGCGTGTCTCCTGGTCCTATGTCCAGGTATTTCCCTCCAAACATTCCCAACCAATCCCTCAAATATTTTGAACGTGTAAATTATTATGAATCTCGCCTACGCTCTACGGAATACTGTATAGGTTTACATATGTTATTTACACGAGATATTCCTACCATGCAGGCACTTGGTTGTCTCCTCACTGGATGTGGGTTGTGGTTGCCCGCTCTCTCAACGAGCACATGTCAACCACATCTTCAATAACGTCCAACTCTCTATCAATATCTCCACCTAAACAAACAATAAAAGGTTGAGCTGTGTGCTTCTTCAAGTCCGTACTGCCAGAGAGGTGAGTGTGTGTGTGGTTCAAGTGATTACTACAGTAAGGTGGGTGGAAATGTGACCCCTGGTGATGGGAGCCCCGCGCGCGGTGCCTGCCCTCCCCAGCCTCCCTCTGATGGCCACCTAACCTACACGCAGTAAGGAACCCACCTTGTGGCTACCTTGCGTACCTTCCGGGGATCAACGGCCCGGCGACCCGGTCTCCCACCAGGCCTCCCGGTTGGTGGTCCGGTCCAGCAATACACATTCACATAACTCTCAGTATAACTTTTCCCCGCAGCAATGACACGAGGTTTTCTTATAGATATCATTTCCGGGCGTTGGTGCCAGTTTCACATGTGGGTGTACTGTGACGCAGCACGTTGGCACCGCTGGTGTCACGTGTTGGTGGTTAATACACACTGTACTGTGACGCAGCACGTTGGCACCGCTGGTGTCACGTGTTGGTGGTTAATACACACTGTACTGTGACGCAGCACGTTGGCACCGCTGGTGTCACGTGTTGGTGGTTAATACACACTGTACTGTGACGCAGCACGTTGGCACCGCTGGTGTCACGTGTTGGTGGTTAATACACACTGTACTGTGACGCAGCACGTTGGCACCGCTGGTGTCACGTGTTGGTGGTTAATACACACTGTACTGTGACGCAGCACGTTGGCACCGCTGGTGTCACGTGTTGGTGGTTAATACACACTGTACTGTGACGCAGCACGTTGGCACCGCTGGTGTCACGTGTTGGTGGTTAATACACACTGTACTGTGACGCAGCACGTTGGCACCGCTGGTGTCACGTGTTGGTGGTTAATACACACTGTACTGTGACGCAGCACGTTGGCACCGCTGGTGTCACGTGTTGGTGGTTAATACACACTGTACTGTGACGCAGCACGTTGGCACCGCTGGTGTCACGTGTTGGTGGTTAATACACACTCACACTGCTCAATATTGTCATTATTGTCCACATGAGCTCCTTACTGACCAGAGGGGAGGGGGGGCGGTGAGGTGACGGACTAGTACTCCACATGGACGGCTCCTTATTCCCGTGTAATCGTCAACACTATTGTTATTAGTGTTGTCAACACATACTCTTATTCCATTAACCATTTTTCTCTGGTGCTAATTTTCGTTAAATATGAACGTTCGAATTTGCTTCGACCCTATAGTTGAATACAAATACAATACAAATTAATATTACTTCCCCCAAATGTGTAGAGATAAACTGCCATCCACCACACCAGGTGTGTGGTGTGTATGTACCCTCCAGCAGGTGTGTACAGGCCAACCATCACGTCCCAAATCTACACAGTAAAATAACATCGTACTGGAGTGAACGACATGGAAGAAAATGCAGAATAGAACCAGTGAAGAGCAGAGGTGCCATAGACACAATCAGAGAACACTGTATAAACATCAGAGGTCCGCTGTTGTTCAACATCCTCCCAGCGACAATAAGAAATATTGCCGGAACAACCGTGGACATCTTCAAGAGAAAACTTGATACTTTTCTTCAAGGAGTGCCGGACCAACCGGGCTGTGGTGGGTATGTGGGTCTGCGGGCCGCTCCAAGCAACAGCCTGGTGGACCAAACTCTCACAAGTCGAGCCTGGCCTCGGGCCGGGCTTGGGGAGTAGCAGAACTCCCAGAACCCCATCAACCAGGTGTGTACAGGCCATCCACCAGGTGTAAAGTGAATAGACTAGATCTGTCAAACAGCTGACAGAAGCAGTAGGGACAGGTGAAGCAGCAGGAGCAGGGACAGGTGAAGCAGGAGCAGGGACAGGTGAAGCAGGAGCAGGGACAGGTGAAGCAGCAGGAGCAGGGACAGGTGAAGCAGCAGCAGGAGCAGGGATAGGTGAAGCAGGAGCAGGGATAGGTGAAGCAGGAGCAGGGATAGGTGAAGCAGGAGCAGGGATAGGTGAAGCAGCAGGAGCAGGGACAGGTGAAGCAGCAGGAGCAGGGACAGGTGAAGCAGGAGCAGGGACAGGTGAAGCAGCAGGAGCAGGGACAGGTGAAGCAGCAGGAGCAGGGACAGGTGAAGCAGCAGCAGGGACAGGTGAAGCAGGAGCAGGTGAAGCAGCAGCAGGGACAGGTGAAGCAACAGGGACAGGTGAAGCAGGAGCAGGGACAGGTGAAGCAGCAGCAGCAGGGACAGGTGAAGCAGCAGCAGGAGCAGGGACAGGTGAAGCAGCAGGAGCAGGGACAGGTGAAGCAGGAGCAGGGACAGGTGAAGCAGCAGGAGCAGGGACAGGTGAAGCAGGAGCAGGGACAGGTGAAGCAGCAGCAGGAGCAGGGACAGGTGAAGCAGGCGCAGGGACAGGTGAAGCAGCAGCAGGCGCGGGCCACAGTGTCGTGGGAAGAGCCATATGCTCCCAGATTACCTGCTTGCTATCTGTGTTTTTCCCACTTAAAATAAGGTCATGTTGACGGGAAGGGAGATGATGAGAGAGAAGATTTACCTTTGTATACCCCTAGTTTACCTTGGAAACCACTGGCAGCTTCATTGGTCAAAGGTGGATTGGTAAGGCTGTTGTTGGCGGCGGTCCGCACGCCAACATATCCACCACAATCTGCCAGATACGACACTTCCTGCCCGAATCTCTAATTTCTTCTCTTAAATATTTAAACCCTTCCGCTGGCAGGGGATTGAACAGTTGTGGTGGTGTTGTGAGAGGTTGTGATGGCACCTATGGAACCTCCGTCTCCCACTGAGGGGAGGATGAACTTCACAACACATTGTTCAATCCACTAAGTTATTGTACCGTGCCGACCTGATGGTCGAATATCTTGTCTGCACAGATTATGTGATACTGTATCTCCCCCTCCGTCGCACACGGTACCGCTGGCAGCAGTGATGTGCCCACTAATACTGTGCACGGTCACGGTAATGTTTGTCCTACTGTGTAGGGTGACGGGTGACCGTAATGATGGTCTTACTGTGGAAGGTGACGGGTGACGTTCGGGGAAAGGGGGGGGGGGAAGGGAAGGAGAGGGGAATGGATGGGTGACAAGAAGGAGCCAACAGACAATGAAGAATTGTCAGATCAGTAGACAGTAATTATGGCCACAATTTGTGAGCAACTAGGAATAATGAAGAGTAATTAAATCCGCAGCTGGGATAATTAGGAAGATACTAAACTGAGAAAAGGAATAGGTGAAGGAGAGAAGAGCAAGTGAGAGGCGAGGTCTCCAGCTGGAGAAATGTAACAAGTGGGGTTCCCTAAGGGTCGGTCCTGGCACTAACACTGTTAATGATCTACCCGAGGGAGTCAGCTCTTACATCTTAATGTTTACGGACGATGCTAAAATAATGAACAATGTAAACACAGAGGACGACTGCAGTGTGTTACAGAATGACCTTAACAAACTCCAGGAGTGGACAGATGGTTGTAGGAGTTCAGTCCTAATAAGTGTAAGGTCATGAAGATGGGGAACGCAGAAAGAAGATCCGAGGGTGTCTACACTATTAATGGAAGGCAATTGCAGCCATCTGAGACACACACATTTGGGATTGGATATAATTCCATCACTAACACCCGAGGCGCACACATAGACAGGTTAACATCGACAGCATATGGGACGCTGGCAAACATTAGAAGGTCATTTAGAAACCTAAATCATGACACATTCCAAGTAATCTACACAGCTTTTGTTAGACCCGGACTGGAATATGCAGCACCTGCTTGGAATGCATATCTTGTGAAACAAAAAAAAATTGAAAATGCGCAAAGGTTTGAAACTAGATTAGTGACAGAGCCTAGAGGGTTAAGATATGAGGATAAGCAAAAGGAACTGAATCTCACAACCTTGGAGAACAGGAGAAGTAGAGGAGATATGATAGCAATGTATAGGATTCTAGTGGGAATAGACAAGGTAGTCAATTACAGACTCTAAATGGAGAGAAAGTATGACAAGAGGACACAAGTGGAAGCTGGATTCGCAAATGAGTCGAAGGACTATAAGGAAATACTGGACCCTGTACAGGTGGTCAACAAGTGGAATGCCCTAAAATCAGTTATGGAGGCCAAACTGGGGTGGGCCACCTCCTTCCACAACTTAAGGGAAAGAGCCAACAAAGATATTGAAAGAAGCTTTAAGGCAACGGGTACCACAAGGGTAGTAGGCGGGGTATAAAGAGCTAGGTATCAATTCCCCGTCGTCAGTGATAGGTAAGTAACACATCCTGTGGTCCCCCCCCCCTTCCTCTGCTCATCACGAGAAGACCTGCTCCTGTGTGTCACACACACACTCTTAATAATGGTCCACGACACACCCAAACGTTGACGTTTCTTCATCTTGTGTGAGGTTTGGTCATCGTGTCTTCAGCCACGTTATTGTGACTCCTCGTCCGCATAAGGACACACCAAACCTCCACATTGATATAAACCAGGTCACTGAATAGTCAGTGAATAACAATCCAGCGGCAGCGATATGCTTGAACCCTCGGGTATAAAAGGTTAACCGTGACAATTCTAGCAACATTAAGGGCCAAAGACTTTTCAATACTCTCCCTCTAAACTTAAGTTACTATATTGGCCGACCCTCTCATGGTGACCAAAGGAGAACATTATAAACACCTCCAAAGGATACCTGATCAACCAGGTTGTGCTTCGTATGGCAGACTGCGAGCAGATACGTCTAACAGCCTAGATGACCAAACCAGACCAACTAAGAGGCCTGGTCAGTGACTGGGCCGCAGGTATGTCGATCCCTGGTATCAACGCAAGGTAACCACAACGTTTGATAAACCGAAAATCTTAAAGCGGAAGCCACAAAACAGTCAAATCCCACTAGGGAGAAATATAACACTGTATATACACATTATAGAGTAATCATGTGGGATGACCTTACTTTGTAAACAACAAAGCAGCCGTCACAACTGCAACAAAAATCACAGATGAATATCAAGATCATTTTAAATATCACCAGTGATGATATTTTTTAAGACACAAGTTCGTTATAAGGTGGAATATTGTTACACATTATTAGTCCCATTCAAACCAACGAGCAGGCCTAGTCGACGACCGGGCCGCGGGGTCGCTAAGCCCCGAAATCACCTCAAGGTAACCACCTCACCTTAACTGGATTAAGCTGGAGAAACTGCTGACGTGGAGAATGTCCAAAGGACTTTATGGATATCCTAATTAAACTCCATAAACACTAATGGCCCAACACTTTTCCTCTATATATAAGGAGCATAAACAGCTGAACTCTCACGGCGTTCACAAGAGAACTTGATAAACACCTCCAAATGATACCCGATTAACCCAGCTGTGATTGACACGTCAGACTGCGACCAGAGGCGTCTAACAGCTTAGTTGACAAGACCACCAACTAGTAACCGAGCCGCGGGGACACTGATCCCCGGATTCAGCGGACGGTAAGTTGTGTTCTCACATTATGTGGAGGTTAAGGGTACTAGAGAATGCAGGAGCGGCCGCCTGTAGCGTACACTACACAGCAGCTTTAGTAAGTGATCTAGCCAGGAGTGACCTTCCTCTCCGCTGACCTCCCGCCGCCGTGTGTGATAAACGTCTGCAACCTCTCATCCAACACATTCACCAAACAAGTGAAGAACAGGTACACAGCTTGCCCTTGTTGCCACACCCGCACACGCACGCACGCACGCCTATATTCTTCACACACACACACACACACACACACACACACACACACACACACACACACACACACACACACACACACACACACACACACACACAGAACGGCGTTCAGGAACCTGTGTAAGGAATCATTCAGAATCTTGTACACCACATATGTAAGACCAATCCTGGAGTATGCGGCCCCAGCATGGAGCCCGTACCTTGTCAAGCACAAGACGAAGCTGGAAAAAGTCCAAAGGTATGCTACTAGACTAGTCCCAGAACTAAGAGGCATGAGTTATGAGGAAAGGCTGCGGGAAATGCACCTTACGACACTGGAAGACAGAAGAGTAAGGGGGGACATGATCACAACCTACAAAATCCTCAGGGGATCGACCGGGTAAACAAGGATGAACTATTCAACACTGGTGGGACGCGAACAAGGGGACACAGGTGGAAGCTGAGTACCCAAATGAGCCACAGAGACGTTAGAAAGAACTTTTTCAGTGTCAGAGTAGTTAGTAAATGGAATGCATTAGGAAGTGATGTGGTGGAGGCTGACTCCATACACAGTTTCAAATGTAGATATGATAGAGCCCAATAGGCTCAGGAATCTGTACACCAGTTGATTGACGGTTGAGAGGCGGGACCAAAGAGCCAGAGCTCAACCCCCGCAAGCACAATTAGGTGAGTACAATTAGGTGAGTACACACACACACACACACACACACACACACACACACACACACACACACACACACAGTACACACACACACACAGTACACACACACACACACACACACAGTACACACACACACATCGCCAACATGGATTCAGGGAGGGTAAATCTTGCCTTACAGGCTTGATAGAATTCTACGATCAGGTGACACAGATTAAGCAAGAAAGAGAGGGCTGGGCGGACTGCATTTTCTTGGATTGTCGGAAAGCCTTTGACACAGTACCGCATAAGAGGCTGGTACATAAGCTGGAGAGACAGGCAGGTGTAGCTGGTAAGGTGCTCCAGTGGATAAGGGAGTATCTAAGCAATAGCAAGCAGAGAGTTACGGTGAGGGGTGAGACCTCCGATTGGCGTGAAGTCACCAGTGGAGTCCCACAGGGCTCTGTACTCGGTCCTATCTTGTTTCTGATATATGTAAATGATCTCCCGGAGGGTATCGATTCATTTCTCTCAATGTTTGCGGACGATGCTAAAATTATGAGAAGGATTAAAACAGAAGAGGACTGTTTGAGGCTTCAAGAAGACCTAGACAAGCTGAAGGAATGGTCGAACAAATGGTTGTTAGAGTTTAACCCAACCAAATGTAATGTAATGAAGATAGGTGTAGGGAGCAGGAGGCCAGATACAAGGTATCATCTGGAGAGGAAATTCTTCAGGAGTCAGAGAAGGAAAAAGACTTGGGGGTTGATATCACGCCAGACCTGTCTCCTGCAGCACATATCAAGCGGATAACATCAGCGGCATATGCCAGGCTGGCCAACATACGAACGGCATTCAGAAACTTGTGTAAAGAATCATTCAGAACTTTGTATACCACATATGTCAGGCCAATCCTGGAGTATGCAGCCCCAGCATGGAGTCCATATCTAATCAAGGATAAGACTAAACTGGAAAAGGTTCAAAGGTTTGCCACCAGACTAGTACCCGAGCTGAGGGGTATGAGCTACGAGGAGAGACTACGGGAATTAAACCTCACTTCGCTGGAAGACAGAAGAGTTAGGGGGGACATGATCACCACATTCAAGATTCTGAAGGGGATTGATAGGGTAGATAAAGACAGTCTATTTAACACAAGGGGAACACGCACAAGGGGACACAGGTGGAAACTGAGTGCCCAAATGAGCCACAGAGATATTAGAAAGAACTTTTTTAGTGTCAGAGTGGTTGACAAATGGAATGCATTAGGGGGTGATGTGGTGGAGGCTGGCTCCATACACAGTTTCAAGTGTAGATATGACAGAGCCCGATAGGCTCAGGAATCTGTACAACTGTTGATTGACGGTTGAGAGGCGGGACCAAAGAGCCAGAGCTCAACCCCCGCAAACACAACTAGGTGAGTACACACACACACACACACACACACTAACATATATCACATATGAAGCCTCGAGCATTAGAGGTGCTACCTTAAGAGGTGAAGATCAGGGTAAAGGGAGGAAAGGGAAGCAGGAGAGGAGAGGGGAGAGGGAACAGATGAATCAAGTTAACTGCAGAAGGTATATTGGTACACACGTGGCAGCTCCTACTTATATCCACACAAACTTATTTATATATATGTCTAACCTACGCTTGAAACAATCTATATCTATTATGTTACCCGGTAATCTGTTTCACAAGTCCGCAGCCTGTTGCTAAACCAGTGTTTACCCAGGTCTTTCCTAAATCTAAATATATTTAATGTATACGATAATTATCAGTAATAACTGATAATGACGACGAGATGAGAAGTATTTTAAATAAATATTTAATATCTGTATTTACTAAAGATGAACTTAACATTATGCCTTCAGCCAAACAAGTCTATTTGGGTAGAGAAGAGGACAGGTGGCCTAGTTTAGCAGTTACCAGGGACGCTGTTATTAAACAAAATAGTGAAACTCAAACCACACAAATCCCCAGGGCCGGACCAAGTGTTTGCCAGGGTGCTTAAAGAATGCAATGAGAAGCTTTGCGAGCCGTTGTCTACCATACTTAATAAAATATTAAGAGTCAGGCAGAGTGCCAGAGTCGCGGAAGGTTGCTAGTGTACAATCTATTTGAACAAATAGACAAATAGGTGTGTGTACTCACCTAGTTGTGCTTGTGGGGGTTTGAGCTCTGGCTCTTTGGTCCCGCCTCTCAACTGACAATTAACTGGTAATTACCTAAGTAATTACCTAAGTGTAGTTACAGGATGAGAGCTATGCTCGTGGTGTCCCGTCTTCCCAGCACTCTGTCATATAACGCTTTGAAACTACTGACGGTCTTGGCCTCCACCACTTTCTCACCTAACTTGTTCCAACCGTCTACCACGCTGTTTGCGGTAGACGGTTGGAACAAGTTAGGTGAGAAGGTGGTGGAGGCCAAGACCGTCAGTAGTTTCAAAGCGTTATATGACAAGAGTGCTGGGAAGACGGGACACCACGAACATAACTCTCATCCTGTAAAGATGTATTACGGAACCAGGTGTACAGGTTCCTGAGCCTACTGCGCTGTATCTTATCTACACTTGAAACTGTGTATGGAGTCAGCCTCCACCACATCACTGCCTAATGTATTCCACCTGTTAACTACTCTGACACTGAAAGAGTTCTGTCTAATGTCTCTGTGGCTCATCTGGGTACCTGTATCCCCTTGTTCGTGTTCCACCCGTGCTGAAGACTTCGTCTCTGTTCACCCAGTCAAGTCCCCTTAGAATTTTATAGGTGGTTATGATGTCTCCCCTTACTCTTCTGTTATCCAGGGTTGTGAGATTCAGCTCCCTTAGCCTTTCCTCGTAACTCATTCCTCTCAATTCCAGGACGAGTCTGGTGGCATACCTCTCAATCTTCTTTAACTTCGTCTTGTGTTTAACTAGGTATGGACTCCAGGCTGGAGCTGCATACTCCAGGATTGGTCTTACATAAGTGGTATACAGGGTCCTGAACGATTCCTTACACAAGTTTCTAAAGACAGTTCTTATGTTGGCCAAGCTAGCATATGCTGCTGCTGATATCCTTTTGATGTGAGCCTCTGGGAACAGGTTCGGTGTGATATCAACCCCCAGATCTTTCTCTCTATTTGACTCTTGCAGGATTTCACCTCCCAGATGGTACCTTGTGTTCAGCCTTCTGCTCCCTTCGCCTAATTTCATTACTTTACACTTTCCTGAGTTGAACTTTAGTAACCATTTTCTAGACCATTCCTCTAGTTTGTCCAGGTCGTCCTGTAGTCTCTGTCTATCTTCACTGTCTTGATTTTTCTCATAATTTTTGCATGGAGAGTGGAATTTTGCATACGCTATGGAGAGTGGCAGGCAGAGTACTTCTGCTCCTTCCTTTAGTATCCAAGAGGAGATTCCATCTGGGCCTATAGCCTTTGTCACATCCAACTCTAGTAAACATTTCTTTACTTCCCACTGGTAATCTCAAACTCTTCTAGTGGTTCCTGGATAACTATTCCCTCTCTTATCTCTGGAATATCTCCTTGCTCTAAGGTGAAGACCTCCTGGAATTTCTTATTCAGTTCCTCACACACTTGTCATTTGTAGTGAATCCTTCCGCCCCTATCCTTATATTCATTACCTGTTCCTTTACTATTGTTTTTCTCCTAATGTGACTATGCAGCAATTTGGGTTGTGTGTGTGTGTTTGTGTGTGTGTGTGTGTGTGTGTGTGTGTGTGTGTGTGTGTGTGTGTGTGTGTGTGTGTGTGTGTGTGTGTGTGTGTGTGTGTGTGTGTGTGCGCGCGCGCGCGCGCCTGAGCGCGTGTGCATGTGAGGCAGTGTGAGCGAGTGAGCGCGTAAGTATACACATTGTCCTGACCAGAGGGTGTTGGGACTTATGGAACTTAAACCTCCAAAGAGAGTGCTGGTTGCTGGACCACTGTTACTTGCGTACAGGTGGACAACATGCCCCAACCACACTCTGTCGGAACAGACAACCGACCCTCGGCAGCCACACTCCCGCTATCACGGTCGACCAACAATGAACTTAGAGTGCTTGAAGTTTTCTCAGATCACCCTGTACGCCTCTTGATCTTGGAGAGAGGTTCAGCGTCCACATATCTAGGGGTGCGGCTCTAACACTGGCCTCGTTGTCCTGTGCACACACACCCTACTTGAGCCGCCGTGACTCCCCACTCTCTCCTTGTTTCGAATGATCTCCTCAATTCCCTTTTTTGTAAATTAGAATTCTCTGTCACCATGTCCGCAGCTGTGATCCATTCTCTCTCTTCTATCTCTCTCTCTCTCTCTCTCTCTCTCTCTCTCTCTCTCTCTCTCTCTCTCTCTCTCTCTCTCTTCTTCTGCTTTCTGGGAAGCTTCACCAGGACAAGAGCAAAAACTAGTTGACAATACACATTTAATAAACGAAAGAACATATACAGTGCACGAAATAAGAATAATAAAACATTAGCATACAACACTCTAAGCAACTTGGTAGCAATCCAATATGCTATCCTGGCTTCACTAACCATCCATATCAAGTGGGTGCTCAACTCTTGGCTCGCCACTTACTACTCCCTCCCAAAGAGGGGTTAAATCTTGTCGTAACAATATTGTACAATCAGCCCTAATATATATTAGGGCTGCAGTAAATATATATATATATATATATATATATATATATATATATATATATATATATATATATATATATATTCCCCAACACAAGTCAATCTCTCACCTTCGACGCCAATAAACATTCAAGCACTGCCCTTATACATCATGTGTGATCACCATGAAGCTCTGGTCTGCTCCTAGAGGTTCACTACCATGTATAACTCTAGGTTCTCCAAAATAGTCAACAAGGCTCTTCTGCATCCTCCTAAACTGCTACACAATGAAGCTCTCCTCAAACACCAGTGATGCTTCACCACTGATCCCACAGACACGTGAAACTCCTCTTCCCTGCTCCTCTACACAACTTGAGGTCCGCTCCTCACTATGGGGTTCTGCTCTCCCACAGAGTTCAGCATTCACTTCTACAGCCTCACACAGTTTCCTCCACTAACTTCTTCCCTGGTCTTTAAGTTCTTCCATTAACTCCTGCCCCCAAACAAACCTGCAATTTCCATTGTCATGCCAATAAAAATATTTCCCTACTAAAACATATTTAAATGTATTCACAGAACATAAATATCTGACATCTCTAAACTGTCACAGGTCGCAAGGGTCCTCCCCCGCCCGATCAGTCCATGCTCCAAATATAAAAATGTTGTGGATTCCTTATTACATTGGCGTGCAGGAACATGACAAAGTTGACGCCCTTGCTAAGGCTGCAGTAAATACAGACAGTATTGAACGGAATCTTGAGTTATCAAAATAGGTCCCTTAAAAGTGTCATTAGACGAGAACTCCTGGATGGATTTGAAGAAAGTAGAACAGTGCAAACTGGAACTAGCAGGTCCATTGTTTATCATAATGAAATGTGTGAAGTAAAACATGTGTATGGGGCAAGTAACAAAGTCAGTAGACTAACAGATGTTGTCACAGCTCGTATAAGACTTGGCTACAAGTATCTCTGGCAGTTCGGCTTGTATATAGGATCTAGATGAAATAAAGTGTAAAGTGTGTGGACAAAGACAGGGACACACACTCGAACACTATATCTTGTATTGTAGTAAAATTGAGCCGTTTAAAGATAGATCTAAGCTCGCTCTGTATGATATGGCAACCTATCTTATTACCATGGATAAATTACCTGAAATCCTTGCACTGTATCCACATTTCGCTTCCAGTAGATGAACGACATATGAGATTCAGAAACAAGTAGTGTATTGTGAGGACTAATAATAAACAGAAGCTCCTCTATGACTGTAATATCTCCCATTGGTCAAACTATTATGTATTAGCGATAAGACCTACCATTAATGTATGATACTTACTGTAAATATGTAGCTCTTGTAAATAGCACTTTACTCTGTAACTAGCTGACATTGTAACTATAAGGTGTGAAGGATAGACGAAATTGTTTATGTAATAATCTAAGATGAGGTCTGATAAGACCTTTTGTGTCCCTCTGTAATGCTTTTGCGCTACCGCTCACAGGATGAGTATGGGGTGCACAATAAACTAAGCCGCCTTCGGCGGCAACAATAAAAAAAACCACCTAGCTGGGAGCCGCCCTCAGTCACCCACTGACACTCGGTGAGGGCGGATGCGCCGCCGCCTCCTCCAGCTGGTTCCCTCATCTTTACTCTCTTATTTAAGCTTACTGCCTTAATACAACACATATACTATATTATAACGCTGGACACACGATCAGTCACTAAACAACTGGTTAAATAGGCTTACCACAAAAATTATCTGATGCGGGGCGTTCAGGTCCCGGTTTTCGACATTGGCGCTCATCGGCCGCCCATGAAAATCGCTATAGAACTGCCTCACCAGGCTTCTAGTCCTGACACAAGCACCAAGTCGTCCTCAGGCTTCATACATAGACGCCTGACTGGTTCTCTCCTCTTGACGGGGCACACAATTAGGAGTTCCTCCTTTACTGCCGGGAGCACAAACACAGTACAACCTCCTCTCGCGACCTCTGCTGCTCGAGTGAGGTCAACACATCCACAGTGAGCCTCATACCTTATCAGCCTAAATATCGACATCTCATATCATGTCCTTATTTACATGTTAATCCTCATCCCATGCTTTTAAACTATTCATTAACATTTCCCAAGTATTTAATACATATTCACATACTACATTTCCTTTGACCTCTCAATTAGGTCTACTAGGTCAAATAATTCAGTAAAACATCTAAACTACTGGGACCGACTAAAGAGCCTAAATCAGTATTCTCTGAGCGCAGGCGGGAGAGATACATAATAATCTATACGTGAAAAATAGTAGAGGGGCTGGTCCCAAACCTGCACACAGAAATAATATCACATAAGACCAGAAGGCATGGCAGGATGTGCAGAATACCCCCGTTGAAGAGCAGAGGTGCAACAGGTACTCTGAGAGAGAACTCTATCAACATCAGAGGCCCGAGACTGTTCAACACGCTTCCACTACACATAAGGGGCATAACTGGCAAACCCCTCACAGTGTTCAAGAGAGAACTGGATAAGCACCTCCAAATGATACCTGATCAACCAGGCTGTGATCATACGCTTTGCGTAATAGTGGCTTTAGTTATTGTATGTACCAGCTCTATCTACAAATCCATCAATGTTTGATTCTCACCTTGTATGTAAGTACTTTACCTGAATAAACATTTGATTTGATTTTGATTTGATACGTCAGGCTGCGAGCAGCCGCGTCAAACAGCCTAGTTGACCAGTCCAGCAACGAGGAGGCCTGGTCGACGACCGGGCCGCGGGGACGCTAAGCCCCGGAAAAACTCAGAGGTAAGGTAGGTTAGACTCGGGTTTTCAGACTACCTGGGGTCATAACGTGCAATTTTAAATGTAAATATGATAAAAGCGTGAGACACGAATCATTGCATTAATCTGTGAACATTCGGAAGGCGGGGCTCGACCCTGGCATGATGTTACAACCCAAATCAGTGTCGACACTGACACCGACCCTGCAAGCACATCTAGGTGAGCACAAAGGTTTGCCACCAGACTAGTACCCGAGCTGAGAGGTATGAGCTACGAGGAGAGACTACGGGAATTAAACCTCACTTCGTTGGAAGACAGAAGAGCTAGGGGGGGGACATGATCACCACATATCGATTCTGAAGGGAATTGACAGGGTAGATAAAGACAGTCTATTTAACACAAGGGGCACACGCACTAGGGGACACAGGTGGAAACTGAGTGCCCAAAGAGTAGTTAACAGGTGGAATGCATTAGGCAGTGATGTGGTGGAGGCTGACTCCATACACAGTTTCAAATGTAGATATGATAGGAGCCCAGTAGGCTCAGGAACCTGTACACCTGTTGATTGACAGTTGAGAGGCGGGACCAAAGAGCCAAAGCTCAACCCCCGCAAGTACAACTAGGGGAGTACACACACTGACAAAGGCAAGATGTTACAACACAAGCCAACGTGATGCAATACAAACCGATTGTCATTGTTCAACTCTCAAGTCAAGCTTTGTCACATCAGTTTAGACTACAGCAAATGTATGCACAGTTATCTCCCTTCAAATTAACTCACACCTACACGTCTTATTATGTAGCGTCACACACCTTATTATGTAGCGTCACACACCTTATTGTGTAGCGTCACACACCTTATTGTGTAGCGTCACACACCTTATTATGTAGCGTCACACACCTTATTATGTAGCGTCACACACCTTATTATGTAGCGTCACACACCTTATTAGTGTAGCGTCACACACCTTATTGTGTAGCGTCACACACCTTATTGTGTAGCGTCACACACCTTATTAGTGTAGCGTCACACACCTTATTATGTAGCGTCACACACCTTATTGTGTAGCGTCACACACCTTATTAGTGTAGCGTCACACACCTTATTGTGTAGCGTCACACACCTTATTGTGTAGCGTCACACACCTTATTGTGTAGCGTCACACACCTTATTGTGTAGCGTCACACACCTTATTGTGTAGCGTCACACACCTTATTGTGTAGCGTCACACACCTTATTGTGTAGCGTCACACACCCCTCAAGACAGAACAAACAGGTCAACAACCCCTCAAGACAGAACAAACATGGTCAACACCCCTCAAGACAGAACAAACTGGCCAACACCCCCTCAAGACAGAACAAACTGGTCAACAACCACCTCAAGACAGAACAAACTGGTCAACAACCCCCTCAAGACAGAACAAACTGGTCAACAACCCCTCAAGACAGAACAAACTGGTCAACAACCACCTCAAGACAGAACAAACTGGTCAACACCCCCTCAAGACAGAACAAACTGGTCAACAACCCCTCAAGACAGAACAAACTGGTCAACACCCCCTCAAGACAGAACAAACTGGTCAACAACCACCTCAAGACAGAACAAACTGGTCAACAACCCCTCAAGACAGAACAAACTGGTCAACACCCCTCAAGACAGAACAAACTGGTCAACAACCCCTCAAGACAGAACAAACTGGTCAACACCCCCTCAAGACAGAACAAACTGGTCAACAACCCCTCAAGACAGAACAAACTGGTCAACACCCCCTCAAGACAGAACAACGGTCAACAACCCCTCAAGACAGAACAAACTGGGTCAACACCCCTCAAGACAGAACAAACTGGTCAACACCCCTCAAGACAGAACAAACTGGTCAACACCCCTCAAGACAGACAAACTGGTCACAACCCCTCAAGACAGAACAAACTGGTCAACAACCACCTCAAGACAGAACCAAAACTGGCCAACAACCACCTCAAGACAGAACAAACTGGCCAACACCCCCTCAAGACAGAACAAACTGGTCAACACCCCCTCAAGACAGAACAAACTGGCCAACAACCCCTCAAGACTGAACAAACTGGTCAACACCCCCTCAAGACAGAACAAACTGGTCAACAACCCCTCAAGACAGAACAAACTGGCCAACAACCACCTCAAGACAGAACAAACTGGTCAACACCCCCCTCAAGACAGAACAAACTGGTCAACACCCCCCTCAAGACAGAACAAACTGGTCAACAACCCCTCAAGGACAGAACAAACTGGTCAACACCCCCTCAAGACAGAACAAACTGGTCAACACCCCCCTCAAGACAGAACAAACTGGCCAAGCGTTAGGTCTGGTTCACCCTCCTGATGATAACACAAACAGTTCTGCCGTTAAAGAAGGATGATCTGCCACTTCCCATCAAGATATGTACACATATTGAAGTAAAGGACAGAACCACCAAATCATTTGAGACACTGCTAATAAAATGCACAAATGTTTCACACAGTTCCTCGTCTCATGTTCAAGACTTCTAAGCCAACTTAGAGTTGCTTTTATTATGGCCTTGTTCAGTTTTCCGACTCCCAATCTTAATTGATATTAGGGTTTAAATGTCTTATCGTTCACCGTGCCGAAGAGACGCCGTGTCAACATGATAGAGCGAGAACCAACAGCTGGAGCTGATACTAGAGCAACTGTCTCGCCCCCACAATGTTCCACCTAATGTGTTTCCTCATACCTGGAGCATACCTGGAAAGGGTTTCGAGGGTTTTACTCCCAGAGTCCGGCATCCCTTGTTTGAAAGTAAGTAATTATCAAAAGAAGGCAACAACTTATTTGTAAATTTCTTGTTATCCATCCAGTTTTTTTTCTTGCAGTTGTGAGCCACTTTAAGGTGTTCTTTAAAAGGTGAGGACTTCCGACATGATTACTTCCACATCCTTTGCATTATGTTCGTGCTTGTGTGATTCGACTGTGTTTGTTATGTGGACTGTCGGAAAACCCGACACCATTTAATAATATTACATGCAACATGCAGATAATATTGCTGTTGTTGTATACACAATTTAACCCATAGAAAATGTAGCTTGTAGTAGAATTTTCCGTCAATAGAAAACGGGATATCATTGCCAATAAATTCACCAGCTATTCTGTTGGGAATAATTCTTAAATACAGTAGTCATTGAACTTTTACCATCATAAAGCCATCTCATTTGAATTAACTTAATAGTATCATAATAGAGTAAATGTGACCCTTCTACCACATACTGACATCTGGACAAAGAGTCAAGGCGTCAGTGGTGGCGGAGGTCGGCCATTGTTAAGACCAGAGGCGCTGGGGAACAAATTCATCTCCTATAATTTCTCTTGGAGGAAGTGTTATGGAGATCAAATTAGTGCTCTACCATCATCAACCCGCAGTCAACATAAACAAGGGAAGTGTCTTACCGAAACCCGTTTATCTAATCATTTCTGGCCAGTTAATGTTAGGTAGATATAGGACGAGCCGGTCATCTGATATAGCTGTCATATATTAGGATTCCGGCTTACAGCTACTGAGTGCTCTTTGACAGGAACAAGAAGAGGAAGCAAGAATTAATCTTGGTACATCAGTTACTTGGGTGCTGGAAGCTAGCCTCTCACCAGGATTATTTGGTGTCTACATCCTAGTTATACCTGGTGGACTAGGCCTACCATACAATAAGATAAGGCTCCTCTTTAATGTATTTACTAATATATGTAGTTTAATACTATAGTTTGATCGGCTGCATATACAGTATATATATAAATTTAATATAACCCCCCCTAATGTGTAAGGATCGATTTGTGAGAAATATTGCAGAAATAGTCCACTTAACATCATACCAATTGCTATCGAAATATATAAATTAACGTAAATATAAATTCTATATACATTCATATGAATTAAATAAATATAAATCTCACGGGTCGGTTCCCACATAGACCTCGTTTTTATATTTTCTATTTTTCCATAAAACTCGATAAACAGCCTCCAAAGGATACCTGATCAACCAGTGGCAGATTCATACGTCAGGCTGCACGCAGCCGCGTCCAACAGTCTGGTTGACCAGTCCAGCCACCAGGAGGTCTTGTTGGGAACCGGGTCGCGGGGACGTTTAACCCCGGAAATCATCGCAAGGTATAGTGCAGTATCTGGAAATGATCTTCATTAATCATCACATTTTCTCTGGTCCATTGAAAAACCTGATTTACATCAACTTGGAGGCTTGCCGTGTCCTGTATGATGTCTGCTCGTAAAAATCATAGTGTCATCTGCAAAGGATGATACGGTACTATACTTTGTGTCCTTGTGTATGTCAGAGATGCTATAACACCATGACCACGTTTGTGTAAATGTTTTGTAAAGTCTGTGTATACCTGGCCATTTTCCATGGCCATGTCAGTGCTCTAGCAATTGTGAGAGGCAAGAGCGCCCTCTAAGAGCCGACGCTGTCTAGCGGTATTTACATGTTATGATTCCATGTGTTTTGTGATCTTAACACGCTCTTAATGTTTTTGTGTGTGATGTTAGAGGTATTGGTGCATAATTTGCTCTACTACCGCCTTCGTGCAGGTGGTGTGATCTGCGCTGTGTTAAGTATGTCGGGGATAACACCGGTATCTAGGCTCCGTCTCCTAAAGATATTTAGGGCTTTGATAGTTGTCAACAATCTTACACTTCTTGATGATGAATATAGAATTCCAGGAATTTAGGCCTGGTGCAGAGTGCATGCTGTTATGGCCATTCACAGTCCAGTGGGGTTACACTACCATCTGGGATATGCTTCCATAGTGACGGAACATTTATGAAGAATTCGTTTTGATCACTGATTTTCAACGTGTCCAAGAGTTCACTGAAAGCAGAATCGCACTGAAGCCTAATTTCACTCATTTCGTTGTGGTCATCTCTGAGAGTTCCATCACCCTTGTGCAACGGCCCTATGCTGGATGCCTGGTGGATGGGGATTCTGGGAGTAGTTCTGCTCCCCAAGCCCGGCCCGAGGCCAGGCTCGACTTGTGAGAGTTTGGTCCACCAGGCTGTTGCTTGGAGCGGCCCGCAGGCCCACATACCCACCACAGCCCGGTTGGTCCGGCACTCCTTGGAGGAAACAATCTAGGTGCCTTTTGAAGATGTCCACGATTGTTCCGGCAATATTTCTTATGCTCGCTGGGAGGACGTTGAACAACCTCTGATGTTCATACAGTGTTCTCTGTGCCTCTCGCACCTCTGCTCTTCACTGGTCCTATTCTGCATTTTCTTCCATGTCGTTCACTCCAGTATGTTATTTTACTGTGTAGACTCGGGACCTGGCCCTCCAGTATTTTTCATGTGTATATTATTTGGTATCTCTCTCGACTCCTTTCTAGTGAGTACATTTGGAGGGCTTTGAGACGATCCCAATAATTTAGGTGCTTTTCTCGTCTATGCGTGCCGTATATGTTCTCCGTATTCCCTCTATTTCAGCAATCTCTCCCGCTCTGAAGGGGGAAGTGAGTACTGAGCAGTACTCAAGACGGGACACCACAAGTGACTTGAAGAGTACAACAATTGTGATGGAATCTCTGGATTTGAAAGTTCTCGTAATCCATCCTATCATTTTTCTGGCTGACGCAATATTTGCTTGGTTATGCTCCCTAAACGTTAGGTCGTCGGACATCATTATTCCCAAATCCTTGACATGCTGTTTTCCTACTATGGGCAGATTCGATTGTGTTTTGTACCCTGTATTATGTTTCAGATCCTCATTTTTGCCGTATCTGAGTACCTGGAATTTATCACTGTTAAAACATCATGTTATTTTCTGCTGCCCAGTAGAAAACTTTGTTAATATCTGTTTGTAGTTTTTTAAAGTCTTCAGCAGAGGTAATTTTCATGCTGATTTTTTTATTATCTGCAAAGAATGACACGAAGCTGTGACTTGTATTTTTTTCTATATCTGATATGAGAATAAGGAACAGCAGTAGTGCAAGGACTGCACCTTGAGGTACAGAGCTTTTAACTGCACTCGGACTCGATTTTATTTGATTGACTGTTACCTTGTGTTCTGTTCGACAAGAAATTGAGTATACAGCGTCCCACTTTACCAGTTATACCCATTAACCTCGTCTTGTGTGCTATCACTCCATGGTCACATTTGTCGAACGCCTTTGCAAAGTCTGTGTATACAACATCTGCATTCTGTTTTTCTTCTAATGCCTCAATGATTTTGTCGTGGTCAAGTAGCTGTGAGAGGCATGATCTTCCTGCTCTAAATCCATGTTGGCCTGAATTGTAGAGATCATTGGTTTCCATGAATCTAGTGACCTGACTCCTGATCACTCTCTCAAATACTTTTATTATGTGGGACGTTAGTGCAACTGGTCTATAATGCTTTGTACTTTTTATTCTAGATTTTGCATAGGAGAACAAGTATTTGGGATTTTCCTCTCTCTCACTTATGACCTTAGCCCCAGCTCGGGCCTAAGGACTAGAAGAAGAGATCGTACTCGAGATGGACCTCGCCCGCTGACTCTTGTGTCGAGCTCGCCCATCCGTCATGTCACATTTTGGCTAGTATTCACAGTGACAATCTACCCCGGCCTCCTAAGGTGCCCCAACGTCAAGAAACTGTCGTACTAAAGTGTTCTTATCCTAACCTACCAGAGGACCCAAAACAGAAAACGGGACAGTATGTCAATTTCGCGAGCTGCTTCAATTTTCTAGTACAAATTTTGGCCTTAGGTAAATTATACGTCAAAATGCGACGCTCTATTAGGAGGACGGGTGAATAATCTGTATAAAGGGGGGGGGGGGAGTTCATGCCTTCTTCACCAGCTTATTTACGTATTTACTCTGCCATTTTCTTAACAATTATGTATAAATGGCTTAGTACCTGAATGAACCACACAAACAAATATAACATTTCCCAAAATGCCGGACACTATACATCGCTCGATTCATGTTGACAGGGACCCAAGAACTGAAATTTGACCTCAAGAATCAAGAATAATTAGCGGAGTACAATGAGGCGAATATTAGACCATGTGCGTCCATACGGAGCCTGCGTGGGTGTCTCAATTACATGAGAAATGTATTACCACAATCACAATAACTCCTGCACCCCCAAAGGACCTGGACAAACCAAAGGAATGGATCAACAAATGGCTATCAGAGTTTAACTGAAGTAAGTGTACAGTAATGACGATAGGTATAGGGAGCAGGCGGCCAGATACACGGTATCATTTGGGTGATAAACTCTTTCAAGAACCCTGGAAAAAGATTTGTGGGGTTATATATCACGCCGGACCTGTCCCCTGAAGCCCACATCAATAGAATATCAGCGGCATATGCTAGGTTGTCCAACATAACTTTTTACAAACTTTTGTAAGGAATAATTTAGAACACTGTATATTACATATGCAAACCACTCCTGGAATATGCAGCGCCAGCATGGAGTCTGTATCAAGTCAAGCAAAAGACATTATTTAGCACGAGTGGGGCACACGCAAGAGGATACAGGTGGAAACTGAGTAGCCAAATGAGCTAGACACGCATTAGAAAGAACTTTCTGTGCGAGAAAAGTTAAATGGATTTCACTCGGCACTCATGTAGTGGAAGCAGTCTCCATACTAGTTTCAAATGTAGATATGATAAGAGCCCAATAGTACTTACCTAAATGTATTTGCGGGGGTTGAGCTTCGGCTGTTTGGTATCACCTGTCAACCCTCAATCAACTGGTGTACAAGATTCCCGAGCCAATTTGACTATCATATCTACATTTGAAACTGTAAATGGAGTCAGCCTCCACCACATTTGTGACAAGTGTATTCCATTTAACTACTCTGACACTGAAAAAGTTCTTTCTAACGTCTCTGGTTCATTTGGGTATCAGTTTGCAACTGTGTCCCCTTTGCATGTATCATCTGTGTTAAATAATGTCTATCTACTTTATTAATTCCTAATTCTTGTATGGGGTGATCATGTGTCTTCTGTCTTGCAGCGACGCGAGGCTTAGTTCCCGTAGTCTCCTCGTAGGTCATACTCCTCAAGTACTAGTTTGGTGGCATACCTCTGAGCCCTTTCCAATTTTAGTCTTGTGTTGACTAGATGTGGAGGTGGGCGTGCGTGAATGAGTGGAGGCGCGCACGTGTTCCAGCACACAAACACAAGAGGGGACAGGCTAGGCCGAGGCAGGCGGGTACAGCCACCACCGTCCACCTGGGGAACAAGACAGTGTTGGGAGAAGTGTGGGAAGCGGCCACCTCCGTCAGTTAGCTGCAGGGAACGGTTGCAATAATAAGAGGCACCACGCGCATCATTTCAGTAGTTCGTGGAGTCACCACGCTGGAAAAGCATCTCTCCACGACCAGGATTCGTCAAACATTAAAGTGTTCACTTATGAAGTCTGTATCTAGTTACTTAGCAGTTTACATGCTTGGTAACTTGGCATATTAACAAGGACCTTCCAAACAAGGGACGCCATACCAATTATGATACTTTTTCAAGACACCAGCACTCTCTAGGATGGAATATTGTTGCACACTAACAGCCCCATTCAGAGCTGGAGAAATTGCACTTTTCTAGTAGAAAATGAAGTACCTAGAGAAACTAGGTACTTATATTGACTGCATTATGAACACTAATCTTAGTTAAAAAAAAAAGATAACTGAAGAGAGAATGAGAGATGTGGTAGAGATTGACGGAAGGGCGGGCGGGGTTTCCTGGCCGACCTTGACCAAGGCAAAAGAGAGAGAGGAGTGTCTGGAGGGAGGTGAAAGGAGGAGAGGGAGGCAAGGGAGGGAAGGGTCTTGAACTCCAACGGTCAGTCTCAGTGACTGACAGTGTCACTTGGGAACTCAGTCTCGAACAAAGACTGAATGAAGCGTTCATATCAGATTGAAGAAAAGCAACTAGAACAGAAAGCAATTAAAGAAATTAAACCCAAAACATTTCTTCACATATGCGAAATCAAAAGCAAAAACCAACTGCCAGTATTGGACCTATTCGTACATGTGAAGGTTCATATACGGAGGATGACAAGGAAATCAATGAAATCCTAAAAAAGCCGTATGAGGACATGTTTAGCACTCCAAAAAAACATCATGAAAGTGGAAGATCCGGACAAGTTCTTTATGCGTGATATTCAAACCCCTGTAAATATAACTGATATCAAGACGAGCGTGGCACATTTTGAAAGGGAAATTGACAACATGCCCATGCATTGGGCACTTACAAATCACATGGAAACACATCTACATAACCCTGGACAACACGGGTTCAAAACGGCGCTCCTGCCTCTCACAGTTGCTACATCAATATGTCATGGCCCTAGGTGCCATGGCCCCAGGTGCCATGGCCCCAGGTGCCATGGAAGACAAGCAAAACGCAGATGCAATATACACAGACTTTGCAAAAGGTTTCGACAAATGTGTAAGGGAGCCGGTCGGCCGAGCGGACAGCACGCTGGACTTGTGATCCTGTGGTCCTGGGTTCGATCCCAGGCGCCGGCGAGAAACAATGGGCAGAGTTTCTTTCACCCTATGCCTCTGTTACCAAGCAGTAAAATAGGTACCTGGGTGTTAGTCAGCTGTCACGGGCTGCTTCCTGAGGGTGGAGGCCTGGTCGAGGACCGGGCCTCCACCCTCACTAAAAGCACTAACACTAAAAGCGGGGACACTAAAGCCCCGAAATCATCTCCAGATAACCTCAAGAAGATGGTGTTATTGCGCACAAAATTACTGGCAAAGTAGGGGGATGAATCTTCAACTTGCTAACCAACAGCATGCAGAGTGTAATAGTCAACACAGTCAAATCCAGATCATCTACTGTGAAAAGCTCAGTCCCCCCCCCCCCCCCCCCCAAGGTACCGTGCTTGCTCCGGTAGTTTTCCTCATCTTAATACTAGACACAGACAAAGAAACAAACTGCAGTACTGTACCGACATTAACAGATGACACCAGGATTTTCATGCAAGTCGACAATATAGACGACACGACAAACCTCCAATCTAATGTTAATCAGGTCATTCAATGGGTCACAGATAATAATATGTTCAATGAAAATAAATTAAACGAAAATAAGTTCTTCATGCACTAAGGAAAAAACGAATATATATAAACGGAAACCATGTATAAAACAGTCAAATGACCCTATAGAACGAGAGAGCAAAGTAAAGGACGTAGGAGTGATCATGTCAGTTCATTTATTATGCACCCCATACCCATCTTGTGGGCGGTAGTGGAAAGGGTTACAGAGGCACATAATGGGCTTAGAGACTGAACCCCACAATTCATTTAGCTAAGCAAGTTACAATCTTGATGAGCTGGTTACAAAGGACGTAGGAGTGATCATGTCAGAAGACCTTAACCTGGTTGATGGACTTCTGGGAGTTGTTACCTTTACACAACACAATAAAGCAATCAGAATGGCACAAACACCAAATTGAAACAACAATATTAGTTCACAAACAACCTATCACAATTCCATTCACCTGGGCTCCAGGGGACTGTCAGCCCCAAGCTTTGTTGACCCAGCATTAGTCTTGTAGTTTTCCTTATTAACAGTAGTCTTAATAACGAAAATTTGCAGTGTTTTTTAATATCCCGAATGACACAACTTATCGGAGCGATACGACCTATCAGAACGATACGACCTATCGGAACGATACGACCTATCGGAACGATACAACCTAACGGAACGATACAACCTAACGGAACGATACAACCTATCGGAACAATACAACCTATCATTCCTATCCTATTGTATCATTCCTATCGGAATGATACAACCTATCGGAATGATACAACCTATCGGAATGATACAACCTATCGGAATGATACAACCTATCGGAATGATACAACCTATCGGAATAATACAACCTATCGGAATGACACAACCTGTCGGAATGATACAACCTATCGGAATGATACAACCTATCGGAATGATACAACCTATCGGAATGATACAACCTATCGGAATGACACAACCTGTCGGAATGATACAACCTATCGGAATGATACAACCTATCGGAATGATACAACCTATCGGAATGACACAACCTATCGGAATGATACAACCTATCGGAATGACACAACCTATCGGAATGATACAACCTATCGGAATGACACAACCTGTCGGAATGATACAACCTATCGGAATGACACAACCTGTCGGAATGACACAACCTATCGGAATGATACAACCTATCGGAATGATACAACCTATCGGAATGATACAACCTATCGGAATGATACAACCTATCGGAATGACACAACCTATCGGAATGACACAACCTATCGGAATGACACAACCTATCGGAATGACACAACCTATCGGAATGACACAACCTATCGGAATGACACAACCTATCGGAATGATACAACCTATCGGAATGATACAACCTATCGGAATGATACAACCTATCGGAATGATACAACCTATCGGAATGATACAACCTATCGGAATGATACAACTTATCAGAATGATAGCCGACCACCTATCAGATTGGTACATTACCAACCAAAGGCTACAACAACCTAGTTAATCAACTTGTCCTCTTACAAATGACGTCTGAATTTGGCCATTTGCCCGTATGGCCGAAAATGGACTTTATTTGAAAATGAAAAAACATTGAAAATAAAGCTGGGATTTGTTTTTGTTTTTTTCCAAAACAGTAAGTTAAGGTTCCTCTGGTTGGTTAGGAGGGCAGGAAATTCTCCTAACGTTTCAAAACGTCATGAAAAACGTTAATTGAAAGTTTCCTCTCCTAACCAAACCTAACGTCTCCTAACCTAACAGAAAAACGGACAGCACATCACTTTTGTGAGCCGATTTCATTTCAAATTACGTCGATTTTTGGCCATAGCGCGCATATAAGCGAAAAGCAACGTTATGTGTAAAAGGACGGGTTGAGTTAATAGTACCTGGTTGATACCTGGTTGATGGGGTTCTGGGAGTTCGTCTACTCCCCAAGCCCGGCCCGAGGCCAGGCTCGACTTGAGTGTGTTTGGTCCACCAGGCTGTTGCTTGGAGCGGCCCGCAGGCCCACATACCCACCACAGCCCGGCTGATCCGGAACTTCTCTTAGAAAACAGTCCAGTTTCCTCTTGAAGATGTCCACGGTTGTTCCGGCAATATTGCTTATAGTCGCTGGGAGGACGTTGAACAGCCGCAGCCGATAAGTACACTTGCTTATCAACCTCACCATAAACTGGGGAGGTACCTCGCCATAAACTGGGGAGGTACACCACCATAAACTGGCGAGGTACCTCACCATAAACTGGGGAGGTACACCACCATAAACTGGGGAGGTACCTCACCATAAACTGGGGAGGTACCTCACCATAAACTGGGGAGGTACCACACCATAAACTGGGGAGGTACCTCGCCATAAACTGGGGAGGTACCTCGCCATAAACTGGGGAGGTACCACACCATAAACTGGGGAGGTACCTCACCATAAACTGGGGAGGTACCTCGCCATAAACTGGGGAGGTACCTCGCCATAAACTGGGGAGGTACCTCGCCATAAACTGGGGAGGTACCTCGCCATAAACTGGGGAGGTACCACACCATAAACTGGGGAGGTACCACACCATAAACTGGGGAGGTACCACACCATAAACTGGGGAGGTACACCACCATAAACTGGGGAGGTACCTCACCATAAACTGGGGAGGTACCTCACCATAAACTGGGGAGGTACACCACCATAAACTGGGGAGGTACCTCACCATAAACTGGGGAGGTACCACACCATAAACTGGGGAGGTACCACACCATAAACTGGGGAGGTACCACACCATAAACTGGGGAGGTACCTCACCATAAACTGGGGAGGTACCACACCATAAACTGGGGAGGTACCTCACCATAAACTGGGGAGGTACCACACCATAAACTGGGGAGGTACCTCACCATAAACTGGGGAGGTACACCACCATAAACTGGGGAGGTACACCACCATAAACTGGGGAGGTACCTCACCATAAACTGGGGAGGTACCACACCATAAACTGGGGAGGTACCACACCATAAACTGGGGAGGTACCTCACCATAAACTGGGGAGGTACCACACCATAAACTGGGGAGGTACCACACCATAAACTGGGGAGGTACCACACCATAAACTGGGGAGGTACACCACCATAAACTGGGGAGGTACCTCACCATAAACTGGGGAGGTACCTCACCATAAACTGGGGAGGTACCACACCATAAACTGGGGAGGTACCACACCATAAACTGGGGAGGTACACCACTATAAACTGGGGAGGTACCACACCATAAACTGGGGAGGTACACCACCATAAACTGGGGAGGTACCTCACCATAAACTGGGGAGGTACCTCACCATAAACTGGGGAGGTACCTCGCCATAAACTGGGGAGGTACACCACCATAAACTGGGGAGGTACACCACCATAAACTGGGGAGGTACACCACCAACCACACACTTACCAAAGCTTTACTGACCACCGGTTTAAAGATTCCCACAGTTCGGCCAGGGTAGGAATGTTCATAACCCAATTGGTAAGGCTGTTGCCGCCAGCGGCTGGCACGCACCCCCGTCTATCCATCACAACCTGGCCGATCCGCAACTTCCCGCAGGAACCTACCTTGAAGTTACCTTGAAGTGCTTCCGGGGCTTAGCGTCCCCGCGGCCCGGTCGTCCACCAGGCCTCCTGGTTGCTGGGCTGATCAACCAGGCTGACCTAACTCCCTCGTGACAATATAAACTTTGTTCCTGCAGTATTTTTGTGTTATTTTCCAGAAGAGCATCAACAGTATTGGGCCTCTGAAGTGTATACACCTTTATATACCAACCAGACAATAGTCACCAGAATGGTGCGCTCCTAAACAATCAGAGGTGTGCATTATTAAACAATCAGAATAGTGCACTGCCGAATAATCGCAATGGTGTACTGCCAATCAGAATGGTTCATTGTTAAACAATCAGAATGGTACACGACCATTCAGAATGGTACATGACCATTCAGAAAGGTACACGACCATTCAGACGAGTACACAGCCAACTAATCAGAAGGGTACGCAACCAATCAGAAAAATACACACCCAATCAGAAGGGTACACAGTCAAACAATCTGAAGTGTACACGAACAATCTGAAGTGTACACGAACAATCTGAAGTGTACACGAACAATCTGAAGTGTACACGAACAATCTGAAGTGTACACGAACAATCTGAAGTGTACACGAACAATCTGAAGTGTACACGAACAATCTGAAGTGTACACGAACAATCTGAAGTGTACACGAACAATCTGAAGTGTACACAAACAATCTGAAGTGTACACGAACAATCAGAAGGGTATACGAACAATCAGAGGGGTACAATATCAAGGGTAAAAAAAATGGTACACAATCAGAAGGGAAAACAAGACAGAGACGTTAGAAAGAACTTTTTCAGTGTCAGAGTAGTTAATTTAACAGGTGGAATGCATTAGGCAGTGATGTGGTGGAGGCTGACTCCATACACAGTTTACAATGTAGATATGATAAGAGCCCAGTACGCTCAGGAACCTGTACATCAGTTGATTGACAGTTGAGAGGCGGGACCAACGAGCCAGAGCTCAACCCCTCAAGCACAACTAGGTGAGTACAATCAGAAGGGCACACAACTAACAGACAATAAACAGCTCACCAGACAGCGTTCTGAAAACCGTTGCTTTCATACCGCATTCCGCGCCCAAGGGAAAGTGGGCGGAAATCAGTGCACGCCAAGAATGAAATGGGGGTCTGGAAGGGGGGAGGGGGTGGATGACGAGGGGGGAATGACGAAGGGGGAGAGGGGAGGGAAGGCGAAGGATGGGAGAGGGGAGAGACGGGGGACGGAAGGAAGGTGGGAGAGCGAAGGGGAAAGAGTGGGGAGGAGAGGGAAGGGGAAAGAGTGGGGAGGAGAGGGAAGGGGAAAGAGTGGGGAGGAGAGGGAAGGGGAAAGAGTGGGGAGGAGAGGGAAGGGGAAAGAGTGGGGAGGAGAGGGAAGGGGAAAGAGTGGGGAGGAGAGGGAAGGGGAAAGAGTGGGGAGGAGAGGGAAGGGGAAAGAGTGGGGAGGAGAGGGAAGGGGAAAGAGTGGGGAGGAGAGGGAAGGGGAAAGAGTGGGGAGGAGAGGGAAGGGGAAAGAGTGGGGAGGAGAGGGAAGGGGAAAGAGTGGGGAGGAGAGGGAAGGGGAAAGAGTGGGGAGGAGAGGGAAGGGGAAAGAGTGGGGAGGAGAGGGAAGGGGAAAGAGTGGGGAGGAGAGGGAAGGGGAAAGAGTGGGGAGGAGAGGGAAGGGGAAAGAGTGGGGAGGAGAGGGAAGGGGAAAGAGTGGGGAGGAGAGGGAAGGGGAAAGAGTGGGGAGGAGAGGGAAGGGGAAAGAGTGGGGAGGAGAGGGAAGGGGAAAGAGTGGGGAGGAGAGGGAACGGGAAGAGTGGGGAGGAGAGGGAACGGGAAGAGTGGGGAGGAGAGGGAACGGGAAGAGTGGGGAGGAGAGGGAAGGGGAAGAGTGGGGAGGAGAGGGAAGGGGAAGAGTGGGGAGGAGAGGGAAGGGGAAGAGTGGGGAGGAGAGGGAAGGGGAAGAGTGGGGAGGAGAGGGAAGGGGAAGAGTGGGGAGGAGAGGGAAGGGGAAGAGTGGGGAGGAGAGGGAAGGGGAAGAGTGGGGAGGAGAGGGAAGGGGAAGAGTGGGGAGGAGAGGGAAGGGGAAGAGTGGGGAGGAGAGGGAAGGGGAAGAGTGGGGAGGAGAGGGGAGGGGAAGAGTGGGGAGGAGAGGGGAGGGGAAAGAGTGGGGAAGAGAGGGGAGGGGAAAGAGTGGGGAAGAGAGGGAAGGGGAAAGAGTGGGGAGGAGAGGGAAGGGGAAAGAGTGGGGAGGAGAGGGAAGGGGAAGAGTAAGGAGGAGAGGGAAGGGGAAGAGTGGGGAGGAGAGGGAAGGGGAAGAGTGGGGAGGAGAGGGAAGGGGAAGAGTGGGGAGGAGAGGGAAGGGGAAGAGTGGGGAGGAGAGGGAAGGGGAAGAGTGGGGAGGAGAGGGAAGGGGAAGAGTGGGGAGGAGAGGGAAGGGGAAGAGTGGGGAGGAGAGGGGAGGGGAAGAGTGGGGAGGAGAGGGGAGGGGAAGAGTGGGGAGGAGAGGGGAGGGGAAGAGAGGGGAGGGGAAGAGTGGGGAGGAGAGGGAAGGGGGAGAGTGGGGAGGAGAGGGAAGGGGAAGAGTGGGGAGGAGAGGGAAGGGGAAGAGTGGGGAGGAGAGGGAAGGGGAAGAGAGGAAGGAAGGAAGGAAAGAGTTGGAGCAGGGTGCTGGGGGTGGGATGGAGGGAGGCAGGGAGGGGGGGGGGGAAGGGCAGTGTGGGATTTAGAAGGTGGTAGTAGGGAAGGTCCTTATCTACGCACTGTATTTCCCACTTCTATACTTACTTCCCTTCACCAATGCCTCTCCTTCCTCTTTACTCCCCCCCCCCCAAAAAAGGAAGGGCCTCATGACCTGTGCTTCCCCCCCCTCCCCCCACCCAACGCTGTCCCCCCCCCCTCTCCCACACCCACGCTGTCCCCCCCTCTCCCCACCCACGCTGCCCTCCCCCTCTCCCCCACCCACGCTGCCCCCCCCTCTCCCCCACCCACGCTGCCCCCCCCTCTCCCCCACCCACGCTGCCCCCCCTCTCCCCCACCCACGCTGCCCCCCCCTCTCCCCCACCCACGCTGGCCCCCCCCTCTCCCCCACCCACGCTGCCCCCCCCTCTCCCCCACCCACGCTGCCCCCCCTCTCCCCCACCCACGCTGCCCCCCCTCTCCCCCACCCACCGCTGCCCCCCCTCTCCCCCCCCCACGCTGCCCCCCCTCTCCCCCACCCACGCTGCCCCCCCCTCTCCCCCTCCCACGCTGCCCCCCCCCCTCTCCCCCACCCACGCTGTCCCCCCCCTCTCCCCCACCCACGCTGTCCCCCCCCTCTCCCCCACCCACGCTGTCCCCCCCCTCTCCCCCACCCACGCTGTCCCCCCCCTCTCCCCCACCCACGCTGTCCCCCCCTCTCCCCCACCCACGCTGTCCCCCCCTCTCCCCCACCCACGCTGTCCCCCCCTCTCCCCCACCCACGCTGCCCCCCCCCTCTCCCCCACCCACGTTGTCCCCCCCCTCTCCCCCACCCACGCTGTCCCCCCCCCCTCTCCCCCACCCACGCTGTCCCCCCCCTCTCCCCCACCCACGCTGCCCCCCCCTCTCCCCCACCCACGCTGCCCCCCCTCTCCCCCCACCCACACTGTGCCCCCACCCTCCCCCACCCACACTGTGTCCCCCCCCCTCCCCCACCCACACTGTGTGCCCCCCTCCCCCACTCACACTGTGTGCCCCCCTCCCCCACTCACACTGTGCCCCCCCTTCCCCACCCACACTGTGCCCCCCCTCCCCCACCCACACTGTGTCCCCCCCTCCCCCACCCACACCCACTAGGTGACTACACCGCCCACAACCGTGCCTCAATATTTTCACTCCGCTTTAGCAGCACTCGCCGCTGGTGAGTTCAATGACCTTAAACTATTCACTCATTCTACCTTCACTCTGGGGGGACGAGGGGGAGGCGGTTATGGGGGGAGGAGGGGGGAGGCGGTTATGGGGGGAGGAGGGGGGAGGCGGTTATGGGGGGAGGAGGGGGGAGGCGGTTATGGGGGAGGAGGGGGAGGCGGTTATGGGGGGAGGAGGGGGTAGGTGGTTATGGGGGGAGGAGGGGGTAGGCGGTTATGGGGGGAGGAGGGGGGAGGCGGTTATGGGGGGAGGAGGGGGGAGGCGGTTATGGGGGAGGAGGGGGAGGCGGTTATGGGGGGAGGAGGGGGTAGGTGGTTATGGGGGGAGGAGGGGGTAGGCGGTTATGGGGGGAGGAGGGGGTAGGCGGTTATGGGGGGAGGAGGGGGTAGGCGGTTATGGGGGGAGGAGGGGGTAGGCGGTTATGGGGGGAGGAGGTGGAGGCGGTTATAGGGGGATGAGGGGGGAGGCGGTTATAGGGGGATGAGGGGGAAGGCGCTTATAGGGGGATGAGGGGGGAGGCGGTTATGGGGGGAGGCGGTTATAGAGGGATGAGGGGGATGCGGTTATGGGGGGATGAGGGGGGAGGCGGTTATGGGGGGTAGTGATGAGGGAGAGATAAGAGGTACACGGGAGATAAGTGGGACGAGGGAGATGATGAGAAAACACACACACACACACACACACACACACACACACACACACACACACACACACACACACACACACACACACACTCACACATACAGGCCAGGTTCCAGTGTCTGCCATATCGACTGCTGTTGTTATTACTTGCTTTTTTGCATGCCATTTGGCGTTGAGGCTCTATTTAGTCTTTTTCTGGTAATGGTTCTTATTTGGTTACAGAGGCTCCTCTGGCTTTAAGGGGTTATTTATTTTGGTTTTGTGAACTATTTCATACTCTTGTAGATTGGGGTTCTTTTAGTTTCGGTGACTATATTATCAATCTTGTCCTGGGCATTAACACAGCACTTCAAACTTTGTAGCCCAGTAAGAGAATATTCCCACAACAAATCTTGCAGGAAACAGAGCAAAGAATTTGGCATTGGATATTTCCTGGGAATGTCTGATGCACCCTAGTTAGCACAGTCTACAGTCTACAGGTATTTGCTGCTAATTTTCCCACAATAACACACAACACACACATTCCTAAAGTAGTAGGCAGCAATAACAGTAATATCATAATCAAGGCACTGCAGGTTGCAAGGAGAATGCAAGCTACTAAAACTATCATACTAAAAGTGACCAATTAAAATAGATTTCTATGCAGTAAGTAGCCTCTAGGGTCAGAAGAATGATCATGTCCATGTAAAAAGATTACCAGAGTTATACCAGAGTACATACTATGATAAAGATATGAGATGAGAAAGATAAGCAATATCAAGAGACGAAAGAGAAATGTATAAGACAAGAAGGGAGAGGAGGTAGAGGGAAATGGGGGGTGTAGAAAGAAAAGGAAGGGGAGAGGCAGAATAGAGAAGATGGAAGTAGTGACATTAGTGGGAGAGAGAAGGCTACTTGAAGCCTGTAAGTCTAGGACAGTGACTGGTCGGTCATCACACACTGACCGAGGCAACTGTAATCTCGTCTAACATTCAAACTCCAACGCCCTTAACAATCTTCATCTAAGTTTACCTATTTTTGCTTGCATTTTAATCAAGACAGTAATTGGAACTAGTTAGGTTATTCAGCAGCATGCTTTCCCTAGAACACAATTCACTATATATTTTACACCCAGGCCCATAATAACTGCTAGATATACAGGGATAAATGAAGCAGTGCTCAGAAAGGGAGAGTGCCAGGGTGGGTAGGCACTCGCTTGGCTTCGGTACATGGCCTTGAGCCTTAATTCTTTCATATGTATCCATATGCAGCTGTGAAACATGTGCTTCATTGAACATTATCAATCATTAGGCTAGTCATTAGTCATTATGTTTGCTATACAGTATTTACATTAAATGAGATTATAACATACTTGGAGTGAGAGATATGATAGGAAGTAGAAAATGAATTAAAAGAAGTCGGTGCAACGAAGACATATTATCACAGAGCAGGTATCGCCAAGAAATCTGCATGATGCTGCGAAGTAGAACAATTCAAAATCATCAACAGGTCATCAACGGGCATTCCAGGCACAATAAGAGAACAGTGTAAACATCAGAGGCCCATGGATCTTCAACCTTATAACAACATAAATAAGAAATATCACTGGAACAGTAGAAGCTTTATGGGGCCGGAGCTCAAAAATATTTGTCCAAATACGAAATACTGTACAGTGAAAACTGCTAAACCAATCTCTCATTATTTGACATCAGCATCGTGACAATTTCATCCCAATATGTTAAGAAATGGATTTTATACAAATTAAAAAAAAAAAAAAGTGCGCGCAACAAGTAGTGATGATAACAATATTACATCTTGGGAAAACTCATGGATAATGCAGTGATTAAGAGAAGCAAGCACCTGCCCAATGCACAAAGAAGAAGAAGAGTAGTAAGAAGGGTCCACAAAGTGGACATGCAGCTGGTGCCTTCTACGATTGCTCATTGCCACCTGGAGGGCAAAATTTCACACAAATAATAATGAGTATATATGTTATGTTATTGTATTTTATTATATATCATATAAATACATTGCACTTTGCCAATATTTGTGTCCACCAATTTTTTGTTTAAGGGGGGGATTTTTTTTCTCATTTGTTTCTCATCTGATTTTGTTGTGGCTTCTACATCTTGGAGAATGCATACTTGTCACTAAGTATGTAAAATTGGAATGAAATTGGTCAACATGTAATTCAGACACAGGCAGCAGAACTTTACTTAATTTTTTTTTGTTTGCAGTTATTCACAGATTTCAAACTAAAGCCCAACATGTCTGGATTTACAGTTTTTATTCAAATATAACAATAAGAAACAGGATTTTTTAAAAGTAATACAGCACAATTAAAAAACTTTAAATAAAATTTAAATAAAAATAGCCTCGGCCTGCTAAATGACAAGCCTAGTTAGTTACGGACAACCCAACATCCATGATCCTAAACCTGCCACCAAGTTCCTGCCTCTTCTTTAGCAACGTACTGTACTTAGCAGTCCACAAAATTCCTGCCTGTTCTTTAACAACATACTAAGCCATCCACCATGGTTCTTACTGTTCTTTAACAGTATATGAATCTGTCCACCCAGTTCAGCTTAAACTGAACAAGTCATCTCCACTCTTGGACGTGTTTGGTCCAAGCCGAGAAAAAGAGTGGCCATGAACAATAACCAAGTTAGTAAAGATACACCAGGAAGTTCACTTGTTAATGCCTTATGGATTTCATGATTTGGAGCTAATGCCTGTACAGCATTTACACTAGTTAATAGTATATGAATTATTAGCACTTTTATTTATTTTGTAGCCAATTTACAGATGAACACACGTTATAACAGGCCCCAGAAGTATCTGTGGTGGACACACACACACATTATAATGGGTCCGAGAAGTATCTGTGGTGGATGCAAATGTTATACGGGTCCCAGAAGTATCTGTGGTGGATGCATATGCTATAACGAGTCCCAGAACTATCTCTGGTGGATGCACATGTTATAACGGATCACAGAAGTATCTGTGGTGGATGCACATGTTATAACGGGTCCCAGAAGTATCTGTGGTGGATGCACATGTTATAACGGGTCTCAGAACTATCTGTGGTAGATGCACATGTTATAACGGGTTCCAGAAGTATCTGTGGTGGATGCACATGTTATAACGGGTTCCAGAAGTATCTGTGGTGGATGCACATGTTATAACGGGTTCCAGAAGTATCTGTGGTGGATGCACATGTTATAACGGGTTCCAGAATTATCTGTTGTGAACACACGTTATAACGAGTCCGAGAAGTATCCATGGTGGACACATGTTATAATGGGTCCGAGAAGTATCTGTGGTGGATGCACATGTTGTAACGGGTCCCAGGGTCTTCAATCTGTACACTACAATAATATACAATCTCTACTATGTCATGTTGGGTTCAAATGTCAAGGGTGGATACTGGAGGAAGGCAATTGTGCAACTTGTCTTTTTGCTAATGCTTTTACTTTTTAATCTGATTCAATATACTGTATTAAATTATCATGTACACTGATTGGGCTGAGGGGCCCCTCTCTTGCCTGGGGTCCACAGTACACACACATACATCTGGGCATCCACCTCTGGGTGCCCCATCCTCATTTGTGTCCATAACCTGGTATCGATTTGTATTACTTCTGTAAATAGGAAATTTAAGCATTTAATTTTTAAGTAATAAGTATTATATTATAAGTTGTTATTGCTATTTATAATATTTGAATAAAAGTTAATTTTGTTTAGTGCTATCTTTTAACCAAGCCACAAAGACTCAAGGAACAGGCATCTGTAATGGAGTCAAAACACAAAATAAAAGTACAGGTACTCGATATTTACTGGGCATTTTTTATTTTTGCTTTTGTTTCTTAACTTATTAAAGACTTTAGAATCATATTCCAGGGAAAGTTTAGTGTTAAAATTTGCTAGCTATTTTGTTAATAATTTTAATTTCACTAATGATGCCAATTGCTCTATCTGAATTAGGCAACAGCATTCTTATGCTTTACATATTTTATTCAGTAAATGTTATGTTATAAAGAACGCTTACATTACTGTGCTTAGAACTATGTACTGTACAGTAGAACCTCGAGTGAAGAGCGGCTCCAGTTACGAGCACTTTGAGTAACGAGCAAGCCACTCGCAGAACTTATGTCTCGACTGACGAGCTTTCGCTAGCTTAACGAGCATTCCCGCTGATTCTCGGACACCTCCGACGACAGTTTTGTTGTTGTTTCACAAGACGAGCTCGGTGCCGGAATGAATTAAACTCGTTAATTGAGGCGCCATTGTGCTTCATTACAACAGCCGAAGGATAGGCCTAGCCTGGTCAAGAAACTGGGCCGTGGGGACGTTGACCCTCGAAATCAACACAAGGTAATGCAAAGTAGCTTAGCTTACTCCTAGTATTAAAGTGCTGTTAGATAAGCATAAACACCTTGTGTCACATCACACCCTAAAGTGAACATAAAACTGTAGATGAATAAAACTGAGAAGAGCCTAACCTAAGGCAACACACACATGTGCAAGGCCACATGTGTTATGGAAATTTACAAAATTTATCATTAGTCAAAATTTATAAAGCAATACAGCAAAAGAAATTTATATACTGTACCATATGAATACAGTAATGTGAGTACATGACCTAGATGCCCTACCAGGCAGTCACTACAGGAGGCTGGCCACAGGTCAGGCTGCACCAGTATAACTCAAAACCATCAAGTAAAAAAACTATTCAAGCCAAGGAGTTAAAACATGAACACGAATCCTTGAGGAAAACTTGCAGCGAGAGGCTGATTATGGAACACCAACGACAACTTGCAGCACGAGGCTGATTATGGAACACCAACGACAACTTGCAGCGAGAGGCTGATTATGGAACACCAACGACAACTTGCAGCACGAGGCTGATTATGGAACATCAACGACAACTTGCAGCATGAGGCTGATTATGGAACATCAACGACAACTTGCAGCACGAGGCTGATTATGGAACACCAACGACAACTTGCAGCACGAGGCTGATTATGGAACACCAACGACAACTTGCAGCATGAGGGTGATTATGGAACACTAATGTATCACAATTTATTAAATAAGCACCGAACATGTCATTCACATTCACAAATTCACTATCTTCCTTGTGGAGGTTCCGGGGGTCAACAACCCTGCGGTTGACCAACGGCCCCACGGTTGATCTGTGGGGCTGGATCTCTGACCTCTGATGCTTAGACAGTGTTCTCTGATTGTGCATATGGCACTTCTACTCCTTACTAGTTCTATTCTGCATTTCCTTCCAAATCATTCACTCTAATACAGTATGTTGTTATTCTACTGTGCAAATTTGGGACCTGGCCTTCAAGTATCTTCCATGTGTGTGTGCGCATGTGTATGTATATATATATATATATATATATATAATATATATATATAATATATATATATATACTGTATATATAAAATGTCATACCTAGCAGCCAGAACGCACTTCTCGGACTACTGTGCAAGGCCCGATTTGCCTAATAAGCCAAGTTTTCCTGAATTTATATATTTTTCTATAATTTTTCTTATGAAATGATAAAGCTACCCATTTCACTATGTATGAGTTAATTTTTTAAAATTTGAGTCAAAACTAACATAGATATATGATGTGACCATTGAGTGGTGTGTGTAAACAACATCTGCATTTTGCTTTTCTTATAGTGGTTGAGTAACTGTGACAGACATGGGTTGTGAAGTTCATTATTTTCCATAAAACTGGAAATCCGATTCCTAATCACTCTTTCAAAATCTTTTGTTGCGTGTGATGTTAGTTTAATTGGTCTATAATTATTTGCCAAAGCTTTACTAACCCCCTTGTGCAAAGAAACAATATCTGCCAATTTATCTTCCCTGTATCCAGGGAAGTCTTTCTCAATTTTACATGGAGGGCTCGTGCTACTGATACTTTACATTTCTTTGTAAATATTGAATTCCATGAGTCAGGACCAGGGGTTGAGTGCATGAGCATGTTGTCAATTTCTCTTTCAGGTTGTGAGTTGTGTTAATATCTGTTATATTATCTGCAGCTTGGATGTCATTCATAAAATAGCTGGATCTTCAACTTTCTTGTTGTTTATTGGGGGGTGCTAAATATAGCCTTATACTGGCCTTTTAAAATTTCACTAATTTCTTAGTTGTTCTCTGTGTATGAACCTTCAGTTGTGAGTAAAGGTCCAATACTGTTGGAGGTTTTTGAATTTGGTTTTACATATGTGAAAAAATATTTTGAATTTTTCTCTCTTGTGTAGCTTTCTGTTCCAATTCCTTTTCTTCAGACTTGAATGATTGCTTCAGCGTCTGCTCTATTTCTTCGATCTCCCTGTTTAGATTTTTCCTTTCTTGTGGATGTTGTGTCTGTTAAAACATTTCCATGCTTTTTTCCCATTGCTAAACCGTTGTATCTGGCAGTTTATATATTAGAATAATAATTAGGTTTATTTTTCCTACCTTGATTCCAAGTACCTCTTCCACCTCATTGGTTGAGTTTAGTAGCTCTGTGCATACCAGTTCCTCTTTAATATACAGATCTACTCCTCCTGTTTGATACCTGCTTGATGAGGTTCTGGGAGTTCTACTCCCCAAGCCCGGCCCGAGGCCAGGCTCGACTTGTGAGAGTTTGGTCCACCAGGCTGTTGCTTGGAGCAGCCCGGCTGATCCGGAACTTCCAGTCCAGTTTTCTCTTGAAGATGTCCACGGTTATTTCGGCAATATTTCTTATAGTTGCTGGGAGGACATTGAACAACTGCAGACCTCTGATGTTTATACAGTGTTCTCTGATTGCACCTATGATCTTCACTGGTTCAATCCTGCATTTTCTTCCATATCATTAACTCCAGTATGTTGATATTTTACTGTGTAGATTTGGGACCTGGCCCTCTAGTATTTTTCACGTGTATATTTGATATCTCTCATCTTCTTTCTAGTGAGTACATTTGGAGAGCTTAATAGCTGCGCCGCCCAGAGGTTATTAAACTTTATTATCTGTGGCCCATTGAAAAACCTAATTAACATCAAATTAGAGGTTTCCTGTCCTCTATATTATCTACTTCCATGAAAATTCTAATGCCATTTACAAGGATGATAGGACACTATTGTTTGTATCCTTGTTTATACCTGTATCTGATATTAGGATGAGAAAGTACAAGAGCAAGCACAGTACCATGTGCCTGCCTTGCCTTGTGGCTACCGTGTGGGGCTGAACTTTTCACAATGGATGATCTGATTTTTCGTTTGTTGACTATTACATTATGGGTTCTGTTCATTAGGAAATTAAAGATCTATCTGCCTACTTTGCCAGTACAGTACACGTAATCCCTTTTGTTGCCCATCCTTCTGTGGTCCAATTCCTTTTGTGACCCATCTTGATGGGCCACAGAAAATATGTTTAATAAAGTTCCAGCTACTGCACTATGCAAAAAAAAAAAAAAAAAAAATCTAATAATGGAAATCCCATATAAAATGCAGTCAAATCATACTATAGAAAGAAAAGGCAATGTAAAGGATCTGGGAGCAATCATGTTGGAAGACCTTACTTTCAAAGAACATAAACAGCTGTCACAACTGCAAGAAAAATGACAGGTTGAATAACAAGAACCTTTCAAACAAATGATATCATACCAATGATACTTTTCAAGACACTAGTGCTCTCTAGGGTGGGATATTGTTGCACAAAAACAACCATATTCAAAGCTGGTGAAATTGTTGACCTGGAGAGCATGCAAAAGTTCTTCACTACTAGAATCCACTCAATAACTCTACCCACTCTACCATTGACAGTAGGGGTGTTACAGGGCAGCATCTTGGTACCTCTCCTATTTCTTATATACAACAATGATTTGCCAAATTTTTCTAACATTCTTAAAACATATACAATTTGCTGATGCTACTACCTTCATCTATTCTGACCCCAACCCCCACAAACTAAATAATAAAATACTGTAGTGTCAACAGTGAATTAAAAAATACACTTATGCAAGTCAACCAACAAACTTACACTAAACATAACAAACACCTACATTTTATCGGGTAGTAAATCATCAAAACAGATTTAACTTCAGATAGACAATGTTAGCATTACCCAAAAAAATGAGGGAATAGTTTCTTGGCTTATACATAGGCAAGAGACTGAACTTCACCACCCACCTACAACACAGCCAAAACATTCTCAAAAACAGTCTGTATACTTTCTAAAATCAGATGGGCAGTCTCCGTGGTGTAGTGGTAAGACACTCGCCTGGCGTTCCGCGAGCGCTATGTCATGGGTTCGTATCCTGGCCGGGGAGGATTTACTGGGCGCAATTCCTTAACTGTAGCCTCTGTTTAACGCAACAGTAAAATGTGTACTTGGATGAAAAAACGATTCTTCACGGCAGGGGATCGTATTCCAGGGACCGTAGGATTAAGGACTTGCCCGAAACGCTACGCGTACTAGTGGCTGTACAAGAATGTAACAACTCTTGTATATATATATATATATAAAAAAAAAAAAAAAAAAAAAAAAAAAAAAAAAAAAAAAGTCAGGTATTATATTCCCCACTCTGCTCTCCTCTTATTATACTATATGATAATCAATACCTGGGGGCATAACTGGCCGACCCCTCACAGTGTTCAAGTGAGAACTTGACAAGCACCTCCAAAGGATACCTGATTAACTGGGCTGTGACTCATACATCAGGCTGCGAGCAGCCGCGTCCAACAGCCTGGTTGATCAGTCCAGCAACCAGGAAGCCTGGTTGACGACCGGGCCACGGGGACGCTAAGCCCCGGAAGCACCTCAAGGTAACCTCAAGGTAAGGTATACCTATCTTACATACAGTATCTGTGCATGGGGTTCAACCACTGCAAATTACTTCAAGCCTATTATCACTCAGCAAAAATCTGGTATCAGAATTATAACACACACTATCTTTAGACAACACACAGCCCCTCTGTTTAAGTCCCTTAACATGCTAAACATACACTCATTCCACACATTCTTTTGTGCTATCTACATGTACAAAACCTTGTTTGTAAATGTTAATCTTGATCTGAAACTTTTCCTTGATAGGTGTAATAGAACCCAGGAGCACTACACCAGAAATAAATACTGTATCTCTTTGATATCCCCATTCGGACTAAATCCATGCAAACACTATGCAAATAACATGACCCGGTCTTTGGAACTCACTCCCTGATGAATTAAAAAACTGTCCAACCCATGCCCTGTTCAAAAATAAAACCAAAAGTACCAAATTTCCTCATCCTAATCCTCATAGTTTCCTACCATGTGTTTCAAACTCACACTATCTTGTACTACCCACTTCCCCAATATTAGAACTGTACAGTGGTACCCTCGTTTTCAAATTTAATCCATTCCCAGAGACGGTTCGTAAACTGAAACGAAGTTTCCGATAAGAAATTATGTAAATTTAATTCATCCGTTCAACACCCTCAAAAATATTAACTTAAAAATACATTTTATACATACAACAACAACAGTGACACCTTGGCTTACGAATGCCCCTCTTTACGAACTTTTCGGGTTACTAGCCCAATTTCTTTGTAAAATCCGAATCGGGTTACGAACTTTGCCCCTGAAGACGCAACTGAGGCACGGTGCCTCAGTTTACCAGTGCCTCCCACCTAGTGACAATCGTGCCTGAATTCTTTGTAAAGAATTTCAGTGTTTTTCAGATTTTTGGGTATTTGAACCTAAAAGTTATTATTATATATCTTGCCATGGGTCCCAAGAAAGCCAGTGGTAAGGTTCTAGCCAAGAAAACACATGTGAGAATGACCACATTGAGCAGTAACAAAAGGCAGCTGAGGAAATGTCTTCAGGGGAAGAGAAAGAGGGAGTGCAGAATGTACCTTCCTCAACAATTAAGAAGTGATGTAGACTGTGGGAAGAAATGCAAACTTTTGTTGAAACTACTCGCCCAGAGCAAGGTGTAGTAGGCCGTTGCATTAACCTTTTAAATGACACTGATGCCTCACTACAGACAAGTGTTACAATGTAGGAAAACAATCCTCTATAGATTTTTAGTGAGAAAACCAAGCAGTGAGCCACAAGCAGGTCCAAGTGGTATGCAGGCAAAACAGGCCAGAGAGAGTACCCCAGAAAAGTCATCACTGCCTGATGTAATAATGGAGTTACCTTGGAGTTGTTCCGGGGCTTAGCATCCCCGCGGCCCGGTCATCAACCAGGCCTCCTCATTGCTGGACTCGTCAACCAGGCTGTTTGACGCGGCTGCTTGCAGCCTGACGTATGAATAAAAGCCTGGTTGATCAGATATCCTTTGGAGGTGCTTATCCAGTTCTCTCTTGAACACTGCGGGGGGTCTGCCAGTTATGCCCCTTATGTGTAGTGGAAGCGTGTTGAACAGTCTCAGACCTCTGATGTTGATAGTTCTCTCTCAGAGTACCTGTTGCACCTCTGCTTTTCAATGCGAGTATTCTGCACATTCTGCCATGCCTTCTGGTCTCATGTGGTGTTATTTCTGTGTGCAGGTTTGGGACCAGCCTCTCCAATATTTTCCACGTATAGATTATTATGTATCTCTCCCGCCTGTACTCAAGAGAATACAAATTTAGGCTTTTTAGTTGGTCCCAGTAGTTTAGATGTTTTACTGAGTGGATTTTAGCAGGGGAAGGGTACTCCCAAACAGTAACACCTCTTCCCCCCCCCCTCCTCACCGTCTTCCATACGCCAACAAGAGTTATCAATAAAGGTAAGCAATAACTTGTACAGAACATACTTTAGTACTAAGGATTTGGGCAAATTAGGTATTAAATTTACTTTGAAGTTAATTTTTTGGGGAGTGTGGAACGGATTAATTCAATTTACATTATTTCTAATGGGAAAATTCACTTCAGTTTACGAATTTTTGGCTTACACACTGTCTGTGGGAACAGATTAAATTCATAAGCTGAGGTACCACTGTATTTGTATTCTGTACTACAGTATGTATAAGTGTATCTTGCCTTTAATGAGGACTCTCCTTAGTGTATGGAAGATGATGAGGGGGGGGAGGAGGTGTTGGTAGTAGTGTTTGGAAGGGGAGTCCCCTTCCATTATAATGTCAGGTAGTGATGACATTTCTGGGGTACTCTCTCTCCTGTTTTGCAGGCATACCACTAGGACGTGGTTGTGACTCACTGCTTGCTTATCTTACTAAGAGTCTGTCTAATTACACTTGTTTTCCCTACATTTTAACACTTGTGATGTCTGTCAGATGTCTCTGTAGGGAGACATCACATTCTCATTAAAAAGGTCAATGCAGCAGCCTGTTACAGCTTGATCTGGGCGAGTCTTTTCAGCAAAACTTTACAGTTCTTCCCATACTGCACACATTTTTCTTAATGAGGACAGGACATCCTCTACTACCTCTACTCAACTATTTTCTTAGGTTGACCCTTACCACTGACTTTCTTGGGACCTATGGCTTGATATATAATACAGTAATTACTTTTATGTTCAGAAACCAAAAAAGCACAAATACAATTAAATTCTTCACAAAGAATTCAACGCAATCATCACTAGGCGGGAGACACTGGTAAACTGAAGAGCGCCTCGTTCGTACCACCAGGAACCACATGCTCGGTCGACCCATATATGTATCAACAAGCAAGCCAAGCGAGGCAAAGCTCGTATACCGAATCAAATTTTATTAAGAAATTGAGCTCCTAAACCAAAAAATTCATAAAGAGGAGCATTCGTCAATTGAGGTTCCACAATACTTAAGACATATATCCTTACCAGTGTAATCACCTCTCTCACCTTATATTGTAGTTACAGTATTTGTCAATATAAAAACCTTGCTACAATGTACCCTTTCATCTTACCTGATATGTTAGTTTAAGGACCTGCCCAAAATGTGGTGCTTTGCAAGAATGTAAAAATACCAATCTTATGTAATCTCACCAACCTATTGTACCTTCTTGCAAATAAATTATTATTATTATAAAGTATAAATTATTAGAACTGATTAAAATGTTTAAATCTGTATTCGCTAGAGTGTATGAGGGGAAAGACATAATAATTTACAACTGGAAAATATTAGGGGGACTGGTTCCAAATCTACCCACAAAAAAAATCACACGAGACCAGAAGACATGGCAAGATGTGCAGAATATCCCCGTTGAAAAGCAAAGGTGCAATAGGTACAACGAGAGATCTCTATGAACATCAAGGGCCCAAGACTGTTCAACAAAATTCTCCAAGTATTAATGAAAAGGCACTAAGCATGTCCACTATGATGTGCACTGCATCCTGCCTACATCTCTAGTTAAGATGCACGTTACTTTTAGGTCTGGCAGTGTTAGGTCAAGACAGAATAAGGTCAAATTGGATTGGGTTACATCTGGATACACAAAAAAGCAAAAAAACAAAAACACCCATACAAAGTCAAGAGTAGAAAACGAAGTATCTCTGACTCGCAAACAACGACCACTCGCTAAACAAGACATTCGTCTGTACTCACCTCCGCCAGCTGGATCCGAAGCATCAACCCCAACAAGTACGGGGCCACTCTGGCGTTTCTCCCATATGTTAACACTAGGCGCGGGCGCCGGCACATACTGAACTTTTTCTTCTTCGGTCTCCGGTTCGGCACCGCGTTCCGCCTCTTCGACAACCTCTTCGTCCGCCTCGAGGGGCCCGTTCATCAGCTTGGGCGTCATCTCTTTCACCTGTCTCTTTCCCCGGCCCCTAGAGCTGCCTTCACTTCTGTCAACATGTCTGGGGTCCCAGTCTGCATACTCCTTGCGTCCCCCCCGCCTCTCCCTCCTCCAGCCACGCACACCATCCCTCTTCTTGGAGCGATCCTTCTTGGTGCGGATTTCTGTGAACTGTGCCAGCTCCTCGGGGTCGAGGTCGTGGGCGCCGGTAATGTTGGGCGTCCCACCACCACCAGCAGGTGTAGCCTCCCCGGGACCAGCTGCCACCTCCTTACCTTCACTAGTCACCTGCTTCTCCTCTACAGGCACCTTCCCATTATCCCCAACAAGGTCACTCTTGCCTCCACCAACAATGCCAGCCCACGATGAGGTGGCAGTCTTGTCTTTAGCAACACTAGGAGCGGGAGCACAAGTGTGTGTGTGCGTCGCCATATTCTCCCCCTCACACCCGACAATATTTACACTCAACTCCCACCTCTCACGCGCTGATCCAACGATCTTCTCACCTAACTCCGTACACTAGTCACTGACCTCTCTCATAAAGTCATTTTTAAGGCCATAAAGCCAAAATCGCAGATAAAATATAGTGAAATCCATCAAGCATCCCACATGCGTACTAGGGACAACATTTACGAAAGCATGGTGGAGGTGTGACGGGGGCGGCGGGAGGCGAGACCTCTCCCTCCTCTCCAACAACTATCACTCCTCACGCCCGCCTCCACAACGCTATAAAACACACCACTAACACTCCTACCCAACTCTACTTTACTATTAACTGCAACACGTTATACCCTCTTATTAAAGTTATGTATATTACAATACATAAACGTGTGAGGAAGGTGGAGTTGGGAGACCTTCGCAGCTCTCGTAGTGGGGGTTGTTTGTATTGGTGAAGTGGGATCCGGTTCTCCTCCTGGGCATCTTGGGGGCTTAATCCTCCCCGCCGGCACCTGACCCTCCTTCTCTCCTCCTCTCCTTTCATAAACGAATCAAACATTAAACAAACCTCGTTTTAACGAACTTGATTAATATATTTTTCTCATACTCCTATACTAAAATTGGTTTGAGTCAAAATAATAAACGGTTACCTTATATTTACTAATATTTTGCCATATCTTTGTGAGAGTTATTGTAAAGAATGTTTCATTTTATCCAAATTTTCTGACAGGTTCCACTTCTACTCCCTCGTAAAATTCAACTTACAAAGTCCCTGTCAGTCAGTTTCGGTACTCCGAAAAAAAAGGTACCAACGATGCAATTATTAGTCTGCTTAATATAATTTACACAGCCCTTGGCACTAATGAGTTTCCGATTGGACTCTTCATTGACCTGAGAAAGGCCTCTGATACTGTTAACCATAACTACCTCTTACTTAAACTTCACCACTATGGTATCCGAGGCCTTGACCTGAAATATATCTGATCCTATCTTAGTGACAGACACCAATATGTAGCTATCAATAATATAACATCTCCGATTCTACCATTAACCGTAGGAGTGCCACAGGGCAGTCCTAGGACCTCTCCTATTTCTTATATACATCAGTGATCTGCCTATTGTCTCTAATATTCTTTAAACCTATATTATTTGCTGATAATACTACCCTTATCTACTCACACCCCAACCCACACACATTAAATAATGTTGTAAATAATGAATTATAAAAAAAAAAAGACTCGTTGCCGGCGGCCGCACACAGATTTGTTCCCGGAAAAACTTACGATACTGAGCACCCATCAGCTCAAATCATCGCAGTTTTATGAGGAAGAATACATCAATACTCCAAGACCCAGACAATATCTTGTTTAGAAGGAAACAATTCCGATTTCGTCTATAATTGATGGATAAACAACGTTGTTGATTACCTGCTATCCAGCTGACTGGTAGTCTATGCAACCCAGTATGCAGGCGACCCAAACTCTGGTAACGCATTCTCGTCACCCATGACCGTGTTTTTTTTTTTTTGTGTGAGGACCGTATCATTGACTAGGTCACTTGGTCCTGAGAGTCCTTCAGGAAGTCCTTCCCTGAAGGGCGAGGTAATACTCTGTGGGCATCGCCACAAGGGGGCAGTACACTTTAGAAGGTGTACTGAGCCTTTTCAGAGAAAGGTAGACCAAACAGCTCATTTAGGTGTTAGGTGTCCCTGATTCCACCTGGGGGAATCATTCTACGACCTCCGTTAGAGGGGAATGAATTTCTCCAGGTCTAGGAATGTCTCGGGTATTAGGTAGGGCAGTGAATTGGTCCTCACTACGTGGAGAGTCAAGGGGAAGTCACAGAGAAAGAGGCAATGGAGGCAGCTTTCAGACGAGGAGGGACAGTCGACCGAGGTGCAGCAGGCACCGATTAAAGCTGCTATCGAAGCTTCACCACGTGCTTCTACCAGCAAGACAACAGACATAATGGACCTAGAGAGGACAGCATCAGTCACACACCAGCCAGTGTCAGGCAATGCTTCTGTCCACAACCCAGCCACAGGCCAACAGTATAAGTCAGGAGAGGACACCACCATTCACACACCAGACAGTGTCAGACAATGTACCTCTCTTCACAGCCCAGCCACAGGACAACAGTATGAGACAGGAGAGGACACCACCAGTCTCACACCAGACATCGCCACACTGTACATTTTCCAAAATTCAAGATAATGCAGACAGACCACTTTCCTACAGCATATGGAGTAGTAACGACAATGGAAAAGGAACAACCAGAACTCAAACTTTCCATCACAGTCAACCTGAAAGAAGAAATAATAATAACACCACGAGCCCCAACAGACTGCAAATTACTTAGAAAAGGTAAGAGTCCTGCAAGGGAAACCTGTATGCTTGGAAAAGCTGGACTCCTTCAGAAAGACGCACACGAGCCGTGCTTTTGGAATACCCAACCGACTTTCCCCATACTAGAACCAGATCCAGTACTATAACACAAGCAAATCCTGAATGCGGAACGATGCCTCACAAAAGTAGACAAAGCACCGACACGTCAGGTTCTGGTGACCGTCACGGGACATGTGCCAGAAACATTTAATCTTGGAAATTGAGGAATAAACCGCCAGAGACCATACATCCCGGAACCCCTGCGCTGCTTCAGGTGTCAGAAATACGGCCACCATCAATCACGCTGCACCAGACAGGAGAGATGCGGAGTGTGCAGCCAACCAAAGACTGTATAGCCAAGCACAAGGCAAACCAGACCACAACAGCCATAATGTCCAAATTGTGGAGGCAAACATCATGCCTGGAGCACAACCTGCTCTGCACGGAAAGAAAAAGTGCAGACAGCTCAGGCCAGGATAAACACACAGACCAGCACCACATACACTAACACCAACGTCTGGAACACCCGTGCACAGCCACAACAGAGACCCACACTCACATAACAAAATTTCCCGAATCTATCAACTCCAAACCAGAAAATACACAAATAATGCTGCAGAAATACAACAAATGCAAAAAAAGCAATTACTTTCGGAAATAACACAACAAATTTACAGTTTTACTGAGGTCCAGCTGTAACCATTTCCACTACCGCCCACAAGATGGGTATGGGGTACATAATAAATGAACTAAACTAACTCCAACTGAAAAACATTATAAAGATCATGGCAGACACCATTATCAATTATCTACAGATGATGCAGAACGCCTCACAACAACAGACTCAAGTTAGTTTAGTTCATTTATTATGCACCTCCTGGCCTGCTGGACTGGCCTCCAGTCCAGCAACCAGGAGGCCTGGTCGACGACCGGCCGCGGGGACGCTAAGCCCCGGAAGCACCTCAAGGTAACCTCAAGGTAACCTCATACCCATCTTGTGGGCGGTAGTGGAAAGGGTTACAGAGGCACATAATGGGCTCAGGGACTGAACCCCACAATTCATTTAGCTAAACAGACTCAAGACATCACTTATGTGATAATGGACAAGATCGTGCAGCAGACCACAGTTACACAAGACACAGACAGTCTGAGACAAGATAAAGCACAAGAGAACAAACAACGCAACATGGACATAAGGATTACCAACAACAGTCGGGTAGTCAAGACACCAGACCATCAACATTCACAAAAGCAACTGCAAGAAGCAGTGACCACCCAAGATCAACAGAATCTTACAACACAAGAGACAGACAACAACAGCCAATGTAGTCTGATATGCAACAACACCAACAAAGAAGTATTGAACAGCAGAGATGCACAGGTCCCAACAACACAAGAGCCAGCCACGAACAATCAATGCAGTCCGATGTGCAACAATACCAACAGCAAAGCGATGGACCCAGTTATGCAAATTCAAAAAAATGCAGGGGGATAACCATGAGCAATCAGTGCAGTCCGATTTGCAGCGACACGACTTGCGAGGTGGAGAATATAGAGGTCGATTCCGAAGAGTTTTAGTAGAACAGGCAACACCAACCGAGACCGTCGTCTGGCCATTACGAATACTACAGTGGAACATACAAGGTCTTGGACATAAAAATCACACTCTTCAGGAAGCTGCAACCAGTATGAAAGCAGATATAATCGTTTTGGAAGCAACTGGGTTTTTTTCCAGCCACGAAGTCCTTCAGATTAGCTGGATATCAGCACTAAATTATACCGTATGAGCAGGACAGAGGGGGTTAATGACCCTAGTCAAAAACACCATACCCAGCAAGAAAATAGACCCAGTTTCATGTATTCACCTGGTTGTGCTTGCGGGGGTTGAGCTCTGCTGTTTCGGCCCGCCTCTCAACTGTCAATCAACTGTTTCTACTACTATTTTTTTCCACACACCCCCCAGGAAGCAGCCCGTGACAGCCGACTAACTCCCAGGTACCCATTTACTGCTAGGTAATGGGGACGTAGGGTGAAAGAAACTCTGTCCATCATTTCTCGCCGGCGCCCGGGATCGAACCCGGGACCACAGGATCTAGTGTCCAGCATGCTGTCCGCTCGACCGGCCGGCTCCCTCTACTCCACGTGGGGATGGAGTAGAGGTATTAGCAGTAAGTGAATATGGCTAATATTGAGCTCCTCATATACAACGTCTACAAGCCCCCTAGACGTAAATTAGAAGCAGAGGAGGGGATTGCCTTGGCCACACATGTAAATGTAATAATTGCTGGGGATTTTAATGCTCATCACCAAGAGTTAGGTGCGACTGGGCCAGCCAATGCAGATCGGGCACCATTTTGCTGCAGCTCTGCAAGAAGTACCTGAAATTACACTTCTCATCACTGGGGAACCCACTCATATTTAAGGAGGTTCCCTTGATTTTACATTAATTGCAACAGGACTCGAGTATCGGACGAAGTGGGAGGTAGACCCAGTGATCACCAGTGACCACTATGCTACTGTCACAACACTAAACATAGAACGACCTCCTACACCACCTGCACAACCTAGGTGGGATTTAGAAAAAAAAAACTGGAATATATACAAAGAGGCATTTGAAAAATGGAATACACCATACACGCCACCTGAAGATTTGAACATTCACGAGACAAATCTGCAGGAAGCCATTGCAGCTGCTGCAAACAAAGCTATTCCAATCATTATCACAGGGAACACAAAATGAAAGAACTATTGGTTCTATAGTAATGAAGGTAAAGAACAAAATCACAGAGTTAACATCTTCAGAAAACATCTAAAGAGAAACCCCACACCAGAAGGAAGAACTCTGCTAAGAGCAGTGATATCTGAAGCAAGGCGAGTTTCTAGAAGTAAAGGAGTCAAGATGGTTTGAGTGGTGTCAAACTCTAAATGAACATAGTAGTCTTGGCAAGATATGGGGTCAGATTAAAACCATATCAGGACGACCAGGCCGACCACAGGCATGTATTCAACCATTGCAGGAGGCTGAAAGACTTGCTCTCCAATTTGCAGAAAGAGAGGCTTCATATCAGCTTCCTGTAATGGTCAGAAGGCAGCAAGAAAAATTAAAACAAGAGATTGACAGCCATTTGGTAAGGACCCTGCACCAGGTGCTGATAACATTACATACTCAATGATCACACATGCAGGTCCTGCTGGAGAACAAGAAATATTGGATGTCATCAATGCATCTTGGCAGCAAGGCATACTACCGACCTCTTGGAAGAAAGCAGACATCATTCCAATTCCTAAGCCGAAAGAACCTGGCAATTACAGACCCATTTCATTAACATCATGCATTAGTAAAACTGCAGAATGGATGGTCTTAAATAGGCTACTGTGGAAGACTGGAGACCTTCATAAACACATATTTAGCTTCACTAGATACTGCCAACTGCATAGCAACATTACTAGGAACATCCTTATGGAAAACCTCGTTACCATGACATTTGCAGAAGGGGTTAAATTGCTAAGCTATGCTGATTATATAGCATTAGTCATTACAGGTCCTCCACTTCTAAATAAAGCACAAGGGGCGTTAGATAAAGTAATATCTGAATGCAGCATTTTAGGGCTAAAAATATCTGCACAGAAGTCTAAGGCAATGAGACTAGGCGGGCAACACTCCAGACAGGCAACTACGCATTCAAGACATTAACCATCAGTGGGTTACACAATATCAATATCTCGGAGTATGGATCGATTCTAAAATGACATTCAACAAGCAAATTCAATATCTGAAGGAGAAAGCAAAATCACGACTGAATAATTAATGAGAGCAGTCACAGGGCCCCGTCTAGGAGCGGGACACAAAGTGTTAAGAATGTTTTACATACACTCCGCTCGTTCCTTAGTTGATTATGCAGTGCCTGCCTTACTCACTCTTTTTCCTAGTCAGTTGGCAAACGTTGAGGTTATGCAAAATGATGCAGTGCGAGTCATAACAGGGGCTCCCAGATGAACTAAAATACTGAACCTAAGAATAGAAACCAAGCTAACGTCTTTTGAAATAAGGGTAAGAGATTGCTGCGTGCATGCTGACCAAGATATTGACTAGACCTAGAATCAGTTCACTTAAAAGATATAATCACTAGAGCACTAACTCGGGACAAAAGAGCCTCCATTAACAACAGGTGGACCCATTGTGCGATAAACACCATCAATACATTCGATACAACATACACAATCACTGAGGGGTGTCGATGAAATACATGCAGACTTTATTATGCAAGCCCCTTGGGAATCTCCGCCAGCAGACTAAGATTATGACTCTCGAAGGAAAAAAAACCCGGACTAATCGTCATCTGCTACGTAATATTGCACAGATGCATATAGAAGCAAACTTGGCATCTGACAGCTTCACATACTTCACAGATGTATCAGTAGACCAGCAGGGACAAGAAACGGGGCGCAAATCCTTAACTGTAGCCTCTGTTTAACTCAACAGTAAAATGGGTACTTGGTTGTAAAAACGATTCTATGCGGCGGGGGTCGTATTCCAGGGACCTGCCCGAAATGCTACGTGTACTGGTGGCTGTACAAGAATGTAACAACTCGTTTGTATATATCTATTGAAACCTTGCAACAAGAACACATGTGATAACATCCATCTGATTACAAATGTCATATCATTAATGCAAACACTCAAATGTCAAGGACGATGAGTACTTATCATCTGGGTGCCAAGTAACGTGGGAATAATAGGAAATGACATTGCAGAAACCTCCATAGCAGGAACAGGGGGCGCAACCACCGAAACGGGAGGGGATGGAGCAATAGAGTCAGAGGTAGGGGGCGAGGAAGAAAGCGAAGCCTTCTTACCCTCCGGGGAGGAGGGAGAGGAGCCAGCTAAGATCTCTGATCTTAGCTATGATTGCTATGATCATTGTGTAACCCACTTTTGTAGCATTAACCATCTACCTGCTTGATGGGCTTCTCAATTCTTCTAACTGTAAATAATGTTGCTTATAAAATACACGGTTCAAATTTATCAAAATTATTTGATAAACAATGAGACTGCCATCTGTGATATATGGTAAAATAAACTGATTTGACTTGTTACAAATATATTAACATTTTGCAGTAACACATTTAAGCTTATTACTGAATTGAAAATAGAATAATAAAACATTAAAACACACACAGTTAATGACTAACTCAGCTATGAAATTTATTTCCAAACATTAAAAATGTATATGAATTTGGTTCTAACATGCTTATAATTAAAAATAAAAACTATTTTGGCTTAACAAATCTGGTCATGATCATAAACCATTACCTAAGATCTATTTAACTTCACAAGTCATTATACAATATTTTTTATAACTAATTATTTGTACATAGCAATCCACATTTACACTTTTCACGTACAGTACTGTTCGGCATAAAGAAATTACAAATGTACTGCCTGAACACTTGGTGTTGAAGGTACAACGGTAAAAGATTACACTTGGCAGAGGCAGCACAATGTGTCAGAGTTGAAGGTTGATAGGGCAATACAGGTCAAGTATTATTTCAGATGAGGGTTATTCTAAGGGATGAGCATTGAGGGGTTATCTTTGGAGATGGGGGGAGGTCAAGGGTTCTCTAGTGAGAAAAAACTGAAGATAACCACAAGAAAAATGTTGAGGTTACCTTGACAGACAAGGTCCATTACTGTACTTAAAGCAGCACTTCAAAGGTTATCTCGGGGAATGTTACTCGGAGAATTATTTTAGTTAATCAACTTTGAAGACTTTTGTGTGATATGTTAAAGTAGAGATGATAGTTATGTTTGCAATCACTTTAGATTTGACTATTTTGTGATTACACTTTCCCTCACTCTACAACACATGGTGATGTAAGACCAAGTTGCATCCCGCAAGCTTAGCCTATGAATTACCTTTCTCAGGTGGGAATGAATAAAAGGAAAACAGAAGATGCAAATACATTATACAGTACTACAGTATATTTTATATATTTATATATATATATATACACACACACAGTATATATATTTTTTAATGACTAAATACTTATTTATATACTGTACATACAAAATTCATCCGTAGATAAACTTGCATATTACAAGCGTACATGGCTTTTGCATAATTTAAGGTTATCATACATAACAAATTTGTCAAACTTTTGATGCTTTTATCGCTTGTAATATTTGATCTTGTTTTTTAAGTATTTCACATTGAGTTTTTGCTATTGTTTGAAGTTCTTTCCCAATCTTTCTTAAGGCCCGAATTTTCAATCTTTCTCTTCTTTCTTTTCTTTTCCTGTAGTCTTCATCAAAACTCTCCTTCTCTCTTAACTGTTCTATGTACTGCTCCATTACTGCCTGTCGTTTTACCCCGCGTTCAATCTCCTTATTCATAGAGGGAGACGGAACGTGCACAGTTACTGAGGGCTGAAGTATGATAGATGATGCAGATGGTGTGGCCTCTCTATGATTTTGAGTGGATAAAGCTGGAGCAATTTTTGCAAAAGTAGTCGATAACTGAGTGGGTGTAGTACAGGTTTCTGGTGGAAGGAATTCGCTGAGTATCTGTTTAAATAACAATCATGATAAACATAATTGAAAATAATACATTTTATTAACATGAACTGACAATAAAATCACCATGACTTTTAAAAGAGTATAGAATTAAAGAGGTAAGAAATAATCATTTACAGTACAGTACTTATATAATGTACTCGACATTTAAAATGCAAGACACTTCTGAAATACTGCACTGTTCAGTGGAACCTCGAGTGATGAGCGCCTCAATTGGCGAGCAATTTGGGTAATGAGCACCCCAATCGTCAACAATTGGTCTCGTTTGGCGAGCACTCGTTTGAATAACGACAACACTACATGGTGGGGTCGCGCTGCTTCTTGCACATTCTCGGACACCTCTGACGATGCAAATAAATTATCTTTTTTTTGTTTAAAGATGCTAATGATGCTGTGATGTTGCAAAGCATCGACTTTTTTGTAGAAAAAAGAAATTAAAATAAAAAGAACAAATGTCAAAAAGGTTTGTTCGGTGTTTGTCAAGTAGGCTGCTCCATGTTTCTTAACAAAAAAATAAAATAAAAAAAAACAGTTGAAACAATTTGAAAAACAGACAAATGCCATATAGGTTAGTTCAGTGTTTGTCGGGTAGGCTGCTCCATTATTGAGAAATAAATGAAAAATACAAAACAAATGAAACATGTTTGAAACAAAGAAAGATTGTCATAATGGAGCAGCCTACCCGACAAACACTGAAGAAACCTATATGGTATTTGTCCGTTTTCCAAATTGTTTCATTTTTTTTTTGAAGAAACATGGAGCTACCTACCAGCCAAACACCGAACAAACCTTTTTAACATTTGTTCTATTTTTCAATTTTTTTTATATTATTTTTTTATTTTTAAGAAACATGGAGCAGCCTACCTGACAAACACCAAACAAACCTTTTGCTATACAAAAAATGAAAAAAAAAAAAAATATTTAATAAATTTAAAGAAAAATGTCAAAGGTTTGTTCGGTGTATGTAAGGTAGGCTATTATTTAAAACATCAAATATCATATTGATGTTTTTGGTGGTAGAATGGATCAATTTGATTTCCATTATTTTAAATGGGGAAATTAATTTTGAAAAACGAGCGTTTCACATAACGAGCTCGGTGCCGGAACAGATTAAATTTGTTATTTGACGTTCCACTGTACTATAATTACTGTATTAAATAAATTATAATTACCATATTTTCTGGCAAATAAATATCCTTTTTATCAAGGATATTTTGTGGATTCTTTTTATTGTGTTTCGTCATATATTTATTGAAAGTAACTTTCAAGTGGTTTTGTAGGGAAAAAACATATGACTTTGTGCATGTAAATACAATATATATTGGGCTGGTGGTTAACAAAAAGTATCTTATCTGCCTAGAAATATGGTAAATTTTGGTATTTTAGCAGAACACCATTTCTCACCTATACAGAGCTTTCATTAATATATAAGCTTAACTGGAAGTACTGTAATTATTAAATACTGTGTGTGTGTGTATGTGTGCACTCCTGGAAGTTAACTGTCAGCACTGTAACTGTGGCCAAAAATTGATCATTCAACAGGCCTCAAAGACCGGTGGTACACTCACTCGAAAGACCTCTTCCAGTGCCCCAGACAAGCTCAGTGAAACAACAATCTCTTATCACAGTCCCACACTGTAATGTCAGGTGACGTTAGCAGGTTCTTCACAAGAGGAATAAAAGAGGTTCTTCACAAAGGGGAATAAACTCATGGATGAATCTGACAGAATCCAAGACCCTCCTCAGATATCACCAAAGCCCTGGAATCCCTCAACACAGACGCAGAAGACTAGGGTCAGAACATCACTCCAAACCAGAGTTAAAAATCTGTGATCTAGGAGGAGGTGTGTTATTCAAAGAAACCATTTTTACCACTCTTCCTAAAGACTGAACCAATTAAATACCCCATAAATTTAAAAGTGGAACAACTGAGGGAGAAGCAGACTCTGGCACTCCAGGCAACTACTTTGCAAGGGTAGCCCCCAAAACTGACACCAACAATATGGCCTCTTAGGGTACCTGTAAGCCATTGAGCCCAAGCAACTTTGAAGCCTTAACCAGCAACTAGAGCTGCGAGGCCAAACATGAAGTAGACTTATGAGTGTCAAGTCCAATGGGCTTATTGAGAGTATATGGAAAGGAACACTAAGACTTAGCACATGTGCCTAATGCCAACACCAAAATCTTGAAATCCTCCTAAAAACTAAAGGATAATCTTCAAACTCTACACCGGCATCAGTCAACTCTACACCAGCAACTCTACAGTCAAGGACTGTAACAGCCAAAACATAAGGTAAAGCTTGCAAATGAATCTCTGCCTGAATAGTTGTCACCCAAGAGGATGGTTAATCCAATATGCAAGATCAGTGATGACACATACAGTATTGCACTCCTAAGGATTAAAAAGCCCTTGACCTCAACAGGTGGAATGTTGGAAGCAGCTCGAGTGATAATGCGAGTCGAAAAACATGGAACACAACTTGGGAAGCTGGAAGCAGTCAGGCTGTGGACTGGGTAGGAAATTCAACACCCAACCAGCAGATACAAAGGTAAGCAACTTCCTTAAAGTACAGGAACCAGAATGTTTAGATTGACCAAGTTTTGGGTGACCTTGCAAGGTGTAAGAGTATGCATTTATAGCTGGCAAGCTCAACCTGTTATACAATCAATGAGTGAGAGCATAAGTAGCCCCAGAAAGAATGGAAAATTATTTCCATAGAGGTGACTAACAAGCACAAACCCAGATAATGATAGAAAACTTTAGTTCTTGCATCAGCTGGTTCTGAACACAAAACACTAACAAATTACAGTACTTCATCTCCCACTCTCAATAAGTCTTCTCCTTTGGAAGCCAAGTATCAAAGCATTACTCGGGACAAGGGCCATTTAACGTAAGTCTTAATGAAAGAAAGTACCAGGAACGAGGAAAAAAAAATGAAGCAATGTAGATAGCAAAGGACACTGAAAATAGCACACACACTCACACTTGACAAATGTTTTAGGCATGTACCCTTAATGCTAGGTCACAAGTAAAAAAAGCCAGCACTAAAAATAATGAAATGCCAATTTCTGAGCATGCTCCGGTGGCTCCCTGAAGCTACCATGCTGATCTAGTGCCAAATTATAGGTGCCGTCAGTCGCGGAGTTCTGTTAAGCCTACCCGGGGCCACAAACCAGAACCTGGTCCCCTCTAAAGAAGTACAGAGGGCAGTGGCACTATGCTAAAAATGTCAGTGAATTTTAATGATGTCTGCCACCACTGGGGAAGCACTGACCAAGTCAGTGAAACAAAACAGACCACTGCTCGTTATAAGGAAGATTGATGCCTCAACATTTCCAAGAGAACTCCTGCACAACAATGTAAACAAACAATTGAAAATTCACTGCATTTTGTACCCTCTATTTTGTTTAAGGTCTTCATTTTTACCAAACCCAAGGACCTGAAATTTATCACTGTTTAACATTGTTATTTTCTGCTGCCCAATCAAAACTATTATTATCAGCTTGTAGTTTTTCAATATCTTCTACAGAAGAAATTTTCATGCTGATTTTTGTGCCACCTGCAAAAGATGACACGAAGCTGTGACTTACTGTACACTCACAGCACCTCTACCACCTTATCTGTAGAGTTAAGGAGCTCCAAGCATGCAAGGTCCTCTTTAATATACAAACCTACTCTTCCACGTGACCCATTTACTCTCACACCTACAGTACAGTATATAGATTATATTCTGGTACAGATACTCGGATCTCACTGTCCGTGAATTATCTTGCATGGGTTTCTGTGAAAGCTCCAAATACTGTACTGCATTTGCCTCTGAGGAGGTCATTTATGAATGGTACTTTGTTTCTAGTCCTTGTATGTTGGCAAAGATGAATGAAATTACTCTATCTGGTGTATTTTGACTGGGAAATTTTTCAGGCAGGTCTTATGCATGGGCACATTGGATTTGTTCTGACCAGCACTAGTTGTTCCACTGCTGATGCCTGTAATAATTGTAGTTCTGTCGTGGGATGTAATTGTACCTATGACTGGTATGCAAATGATCTTTCAGCAAGTTCCAATTAACAAGGGTCCCATGGAAAAGGGTGTTTCATTACATTCAATACCTTATTTCTGGGAGGCCCCCTCCCAGTAGCTCCTTGTTAACACACAGTGGTGTCTCATCAGAGAATACCAGCATTTCTAAAAAAATGAAACTGGTAAACAGAAAAACAAAAAGTATCAGAAGAATATCAGCTGTGTTCGAAGTGCCAAAGCATAACATCCAATAAATTACTTGAGGCCAACTCACAGTGGATGGTATGCTGCACCGTGGATGGCGCGCCACACCGTGGATGGCATAAAATACAACTCTGGTGGAGGAATTGAAGAACAACATTGCAATGCAACCAGTCAAAGATAAAGTTACACAGTCAACATTTCTTTCTTTAAGCATAAAGGTGAGACTGGGCCTTGTCAGAGGTTGTGTGGTCGCTATGCTGTGACCAGGAAGGCGAGTGAGAAGTCAGCTGACAAACTCCCATGTGCGAGCCCCTGACACCGAGTCGCATCACAAGGCGTTCACTCTGCAGCAATGATTATTTGACTTTTGGGTACCTAATTTTCTTCAGACAGTTCCTTTTTGGTTGCATTTATGGCTTCTGGTGAGTTTTCTCTTGGTTTTGGGGTGATCTGTGATCCCCAAGCACTCCTAGCCTCAGAGCCAGACTCGTCCTGACTTCCAGTGGGCAAGAGTGGGGTTTGGAGGCCTGCTGGCTCCCCCTAAAGCATGGCTGGACCCCACTTAACTCGGAGTAGGTATAAACAACAAAATACTTAATTGTTTAGTGACAAAGTATAGCTCAGCAAATTATTTAACACAGTAAAAAACATTGAACTAAAAAATATTTTAAAGAAAAATAAAACAGGATTGTACCTGGTTCCAATGTCATTTAAATAATTAATAAATAATACAATTAATATGTAATAAATTATGTAATAAATTATAATTAATAATAAATAGTATAATAATAACAACTGATAATACAGTAAATAATAATGGAAAATAAATAATTGGCAAGACAATGCCACTTACTTATTATTGTTATAGAATTGTTGAGCCCGAGGTCCAATACTTAAACATTAGGTAAAGGTTATCGAGCGCTGGTTTTATCAAAAATGTTGACCGAGGAGCTGTGCACAATGGTCTACAGCCTCATCTCACTACAGAGGGAAAGGGATTTACTCCCTGGGCAAAACACAAACAGTTGGGAATGTTTCCTTTCACTTGGTGCCTCTGTTCACCTAGCAGTAAAATAGGTACCTGGGAGCTAGGCAACTGTTATGGGTTACATCCTGGAGGTCAGTAGAAGGCCTAGGAAGAACTTGATAAGCCTAACTGGCTTCCTGTCCATGACAATGGGAATTAGTCTGCCTTTATTGTGGTAAAAATCCAAAACAATGACTTAAGATACATTTAGCTGTATATATACCTGCTATGATTTATGCTGGATGGTCTTATCTTATCAAAGACCTCCTAATGACTATTCCACCATTCCTCAAAACTTGCCAGTAACCTGCCCCAGTTCTGGTATTTTGGATATTCCAGCACACGGGACTACAGTTACGGCACAACTGCCTATCACAGAATATCAAATCTGAGAGGCCCCAAAATGTTGTGTGTACAGCATCTAGTGGCTTTTTATAATAACAAATGACTTTACTCACTATGTAACCCTGTACTTATCCAATGTATTATATATTTATGAATAAATTAATTACTATTATTCTTATTCTCTGCATACTAACACTGTTCTGCATACAATACCTGGTAATATTCCCAAGGAGGTTTCTTTGGGGAAAATTCTTTTTTGACCCTCTTATATGTTCCAAGCAAATTGTTCCATTTGCGGCGTATTCTTTCTTGAGAGAAGTTGTACCCATGCATTGTCAGCTCTTCGTGTAACTCTTTGTATACCTGGGGCCTCGACCGGTTATTGGAAGCTAATTCTGAGTAACGTTTCCTGATGCCTTCAATGAGAAGTAAAGTAGCTTCATTGCTAAACTCTACATCCTCTGTAGGAAAAATATGGAACATGAAAAATTGACAAATTAATGACAATGTATTACTGTACTTAATGTACCAGTTTCACAATAACAAATATGTTCAAGCTACAATTGCTGCTAATGTTAAAATGCACAAAAGACTGTGCCTGCAGACATGCCATCCCCACACTAGTACCAGAACTGATACAAAGGTCAACACATTTAAATTATATAACCATGAATTATTTCAAAACTGGCCTAATAACCACAATACTCTTCCACTGTAAAATAAATCCAAATAACCAATAGGATAATACAGTCATTGCCTGTCAATTTTTTCCATTTCTTAATCTATGTGACGAGTTAATGAGCAACGGTATCAGTCGTTAGCCAAGAAATTCCAGTACAGTACTTGCAAAATAATAAACTAACAAATATTAACCAGGCACTTTCCTTCTAAATCATACTGTCAATATCACTTGCAGCCATTCATCTTTTATAAAACCTTTCAGGTATTCAAATTGGTCAAGCACTACTTTCACCCACTAATTAAATACATATACGTTCCTTCTCTCTCCACAAATACAACTTTACATTTGTCCACATTCACTTTTTGCAGTCTTGCCTCAAACATTAATAAAACTTTGATCACATAAATCTTTCTAATTCTTTGCTATAAAACTTGTATCACCCACATATATAAAATTAAACACACAGTAACTGCATCTATCACAGGCAACAGAAGTTCACACATTTCTCTACTACAGGGATTCTTACCGTGACCCGTCCCCCCCTTCCCACTCCTGACCCTCATCCCCACTTTTTTTTTTTTTGGGGGGGGGGGGGCCGGGGGCGGGGGGCCATTGTTAGGGATGGAAAGCCTGTTGCACAAACTACCGACTTTCCCCAGGGTACAACCCCCCCTCCCAACAGTTAGCTCCCAGGTACCTATTTACTGCTAGGTGAACAAGGAGAATTTGTGTGGAACTTGAACCATTTAGAGATGGACACTGGCTAATCATTTCATTATAAATTATAAAATATATGAAATTCTTGTAATGTATTTTACACTAGTTGATAAAGAAAGTATATACGATGAAAGTAAAACATGTGTACACTACCAACAGCATCTCTATTACTCTGTAATATTCAACAATGAAAATTTTATGTACAGTATTAACAAAATGACTTGCCTCCTCCAATGTATAATATATTTTAAATATAGTAAAGTACATAGAAGGTGTAGTGCAAGATGTTTATTACTACTATTATAATTAATTATAAGGTGAGCAGATAAAATGTAAAAGGTAATTAAAATATCTAGAGCTGATTAAGATATTTTGTGCCCTCTGTAATCCATTTGTGCTTCCACTCGTAGGATGAGTATTGGGTGCACAATAAACTAGCAACTCAACACCATGATTATCTGTGAACAAATAAACTTGTGAACTTGTGGTTTGGATATCATGATTACAGAGTATGATATCCAAACCACAGAACAGAGAATGAAGAAACAAGATGGTTTCAGTTCGTCCTGAACCTTCATCAAGTCGCCCCATTACACAACTTGATAAGAGTCCAGGACAGACCAAAATGTCATTTCTTTATTTTCTGGTGTGTGTGGTTTGGATGTCGTATCTTCGGCCACATTATTGTGACTCATCGACTGTATGATACAGAGAATTCATAAGTACACGTTGTAATTTACATAAAGCCACAAATATTCAAAGGGTTTTCAAAATGGGTTATAAATCACGCTGAGAAGACCTGTAGGTAGGAAGCAGCAGCAGCAACACTGGATGTGTGAAATGTTCCAGTGCCTTTAAAAGACCAACTCCAGTGTGAGGGGGATAAGACTGCTCCTCTGAGGGCTGACAAACTCGCCTGTCCATCTCAAAAATCATGCAATTGGCACCATGCTGCACATCTCGATCAGCTCCATACAGGAACAATACTCTTCCATCCCTCTTTTTTTTTACCTTCGTCATACTGTATGCTTTCTCCAAGGCCACAAACCAATAATTAGTTTTTAATTTTGTCAGGGACACAAAACCTGTATATATATCTGTGTATGTATATGTGTATGCATGTTAAAAATGTTAAAAATAGAGAATGCTTAACGCATTTTCGGCTAATTCGCCTTCATCAGAGCAAAGTAGAATGAAGTACTTTGCTCTGATGAAGGCGAATTAGCCGAAAATTCGTTAGGCACTCTATTTTTCACATGTTATTCTGCATATATGAATATGCATATATACACTTTACTATACTTTAGGCTTGCATCAAAGTTCCAGTAATGCTGAATTACTAACCCTCCTTAGGATGCAAACTTACAACAGTTGCCTAACTGCTGGGAACCTATTTACTGCTAGGCAACACATGTATTAGGTGAAAATAAACATGTCCAACCATTTCTGACCTGCCAGGAATCAAACCCGAGATCCCCGATTGAGAGTTGAGGGGGAAGCCAATTATACTACGAGCACCATATTCAATATGCAGTATTGTATCCCACTTAATAAACATGGAAAATTAAACAAAATGACAAATTTAATAATTAACTTTGGTATGGGTTTATAACCTCATGGGTGAAAAAGCATCTCCTGTTTTGCCCTGCATTGTGACTTGTTGAGCTTGAAACCATTGTTCATTGTCCGAGTTACATCAGACTTTTTAAAGAAGTTGTCTGGATTAATATCCTTCAAATTTTCAGCATTTTAAAAGTTTCAACGAGATCAGCCCTATCATGCGTGGTCTACAGTGTTAGCCCGGTGGCCCTCAACAGTCCCTGAAATGAGTCAAATTAGTTCTGGTAGATTTTGTCCCCTTGTGTTAAACTTTTTCCAAAGTAGCTATGTCTTCCTGAAGAAGGCTCCATACTGATACAAAAATCAAAGTTGGAAAGTACCAGAGATTTATACATTTGAATAACTACCTTCTGTTCCTTGAGCTGGGTTAGTGTAGCAATGACTTACAGGTCAATAAATTCTCAGGTCTTAGAACTTATTCAGGGATACAGAAATTTAACCGAATTTACCAGAATGCCACTAACACATTAGTTGCCTCGACGAGGGCAGGAAGTCGGCGGCTCGTCAAAGGTCTCATTTCTCCCGATGCTTTTTCAAGTTGGAAACTAAACTCTGGAAGGTATGCCAGGTTACCGAGGCTAATCAACTTGCGTAATTAAGTAAACCCGGAGTGTCAGACCCATACCTTAACCAAATAATCAAAAGAACCAACAATAAACATACTCCGATGTAAGTCAATTACTTCAAAAGACTGTTTAGTAAGATTTTTTTATAATTACAATTGTTGCTCAAGTTTGTAAAAAATTAATAACGACACAAAACACCATTGCCAGAAAGATCTTCCCTTCTCGAGCCAGTAGACGATCAGCTTCTCGTCGAGTTAACACGTATACGCGTAACTGTGGCACAGGAACGGTCGAGGGCCAACACCGCCACAAGCCAGGCAGGTCTAGGGGGGGGGGGGGGGGGGGGGCGGATCTCATTGATACTCTTAAAATACTGAACATGTTAAAGGATGTTGAACCGGACAATTTCTTCTTCAGGTCAGATGTAACACCAACAAGGAGCAACGGTGTCAAGCTCTACAAGCCACAGTGTACCACTGACAACAGTGACAAGCCGCTTGCATCCTGTCCTCTTCCAGGCCACTAGACACACTGGCCCTCACGTCAATTCAGGAATGGTTTCGTGGGAGTAGTGATGGTGAGAGGAGTGATGGTGAGAGGAGTGATGGTGAGGGAGGAGTGATAGTGAGGGAGTAGTGATGGTGTGGGAGGAGTGATGGTGAGAGAGTAGTGATGGTGAGAGAGTAGTGATGGTGAGAGAGTAGTGATGGTGAGAGAGTAGTGATGGTGAGAGTAGTGATGGTAAGGGAGTGATAGTGAGGGAGGAGAGTGAGGCAACACGAGCTAAAGGCCTCACTCACCTTTCCTGCCTTGCTCGTCCACAGGGAAGGCGATGGCGTGGTTGCCGTCGCTCGACACCTCAATGGTCTGGAAGGCAGCTATCTCCCCAGTTTGAAAGGCCGCCATTCCCTCACCATCCTCCAGATTGGTGTTGATCAAATCCGACTCGAGTCGTTCCTGGAGCAGCCAAGGCCGCCGCCGCCGCCAGGGGCTCGAGGTCTCGGAGCGCCTGCCCTGCTTCACTCTCCGAGACCACGCTTCACCACCTCACTATATTAACTCCAAAATCATTGTAATTATATTTATTTATACGTAAGTCAATAATACTGTGTTATGATGGGTAATTATGAGTGTCTATGACCATGATATATTTATATATCGCTCTTCACTTGACATACTAAAGGTTCGGGACCAGTGAGCTAAGTTTCGAGACTTCATAAATGAAACAAATGCGCATTTGTCATCAAATTACATCAAAATCCTCATGAAATATTTACAACTGTTTTGATATACTATTATTTTCACATTAAAAAAATTGATATAAGAATTTTCTAATCATGGTTATAATAATTATTTATATATATAAACTTATATTTGACATGCCTCCGATAACCGTTCGCAAAATCCATAGTTATGACCAAATCCTTAACAATCTACAAGCGTAAATGAAAATGATAATGATTAGAATTATCATAATGATAATGATTAGAATTATCATAATGATAATGTTTATTTAGGAAAAAGTACACACACATTCAAAATTAGTCACAAGAAGAATGTTGGGTGTCAAGCTAGAGCAAGAATATACTATTTCTTTCTTGTCTCAATAAACATACTTAAACTTGAACTTGAACCTAAAGTCACTAATACGTTGCCCTGTTATGAGTGACTTCATACCAAATGGTATGAGGTAGTGTGAGCTCCGTAATTACTTCACACACTCAGTAATATTGGAAGGTATTCTTGTGCTGGACCCAGATTTTGCTAATGGAGGCAAATAGATCAGCCTTATATTTCTTGTTCTCTCCTGAAGATTTTTAGTCAGAGTTGATTTGTTTTTGTATTGAGGCTGATATTTGCTCCCCCTGCTGATTCCATGTATGACTAACCATCTTATGGGAATATTGGATTACCTTATAGCTAATTTAAGCTAACAGTAGTTTAGTTCATTTATTATGCACCCCATACCCATCTTGTGGGCGGTAGTGGAAAGGGTTACAGAGGCATATAATGGGCTCAGGGACTGAACACCACAATTCATTTAGCTAAGCAAGTTACAAGCTTTAGCTAACACACCTACTAACTAAGGTTTTTTTCCTCCCCCAGGAAGCAGCTCCGTAACAGCTGTCTAACTCCCAGGTACTTATTTACTGCTAGGTAACAGGGGCATCAGAGTGAAAGAAACTTTGCCCATTTGTTTCTGCCTGGTCCGGGAATCGAACCCAGGCCACAGAATTACGAGTCCTGCACACTGTCCGCTCAGCTACCAGACCCCCCTAGGATCTGTCTATGTAGGGGTGTATGTGCATGTGTATGTAGCTCCTGTGTGCGTGTGTATGCAGCTCCTGTGTGCGTGTGTATGTAGCTCCTGTGTGCGTGTGTATGTAGCTCCTGTGTGCATGTGTATGTAGCTCCTGTGTGCGTGTGTATGTAGCTCCTGTGTGCGTGTGTATGTAGCTCCTGTGTGCGTGTGTATGTAGCTCCTGTGTGCGTGTGTATGTAGCTCCTGTGTGCGTGTGTATGTAGCTCCTGTGTGCGTGTGTATGTAGCTCCTGTGTGGGTGTGTATGTAGCTCCTGTGTGCGTGTGTATGTAGCTCCTGTGTGGGTGTGTATGTAGCTCCTGTGTGCGTGTGTATGTAGCTCCTGTGTGCGTGTGTATGTAGCTCCTGTGTGCGTGTGTATGTAGCTCCTGTGTGCGTGTGTTTATGTAGCTCCTGTGTGTGTGTGTATGTAGCTTCTGTGTGCGTGTGTATGTAGCTCCTGTGTGCGTGTGTATGTAGCTCCTGTGTGAGTGTGTATGTAGCTCCTGTGTGAGTGTGTATGTAGCTCCTGTGTGCGTGTGTATGTAGCTCCTGTGCGCGTGTGTATGTAAGGGCGTGTGTGGGTGTGGAGGCGGTACACAGCCGTGAGAGTGTATGAGGGAGTGAGGGAGTGACAGTCACCTGAAGCCTCTGGGCCTGGCAGGTTGTGTATACACCTCCGTATAACACTATAGCCCTCAGTAACCCGTATAGTCTCGTATACTCCGTATATCCTTGTATAAACCAGTCGTTTATACCTGTATACACGCGAGCAGCTGCCCGCACCTCCACGACTCCTGGTCACATGGTCCCAGTAAGTGAAGCCTTTCTTGTTTGTGGTAGTGTGTGTAGTGTGGTAGTGTGTGTACTGTGGTAGTGTGTGTACTGTGGTAGTGTGTGTACTGTGGTAGTGTGTGTACTGTGGTAGTGTGTGTACTGTGGTAGTGTGTGTACTGTGGTAGTGTGTGTACTGTGGTAGTGTGTGTACTGTGGTAGTGTGTGTACTGTGGTAGTGTGTGTACTGTGGTAGTGTGTGTACTGTGGTAGTGTGTGTACTGTGGTAGTGTGTACTGTGGTAGTGTGTGTACTGTGGTAGTGTGTGTACTGTGGTAGTGTGTGTACTGTGGTAGTGTGTGTACTGTGGTAGTGTGTGTACTGTGGTAGTGTGTGTACTGTGGTAGTGTGTGTACTGTGGTAGTGTGTGTACTGTGGTAGTGTGTGTACTGTGGTAGTGTGTGTACTGTGGTAGTGTGTGTACTGTGGTAGTGTGTGTAGTGTGGTAGTGTGTGTACTGTGGTAGTGTGTGTACTGTGGTAGTGTGTACTGTGGTAGTGTGTGTACTGTGGTAGTGTGTGTACTGTGGTAGTGTGTGTACTGTGGTAGTGTGTGTACTGTGGTAGTGTGTGTACTGTGGTAGTGTGTGTACTGTGGTAGTGTGTGTACTGTGGTAGTGTGTGTACTGTGGTAGTATGTAGTGTGGTAGTGTGTGTACTGTGGTAGTGTGTGTACTGTGGTAGTGTGTGTAGTGTGGTAGTGTGTGTACTGTGGTAGTGTGTGTACTGTGGTAGTATGTGTACTGTGGTAGTGTGAACTGTGGTAGTGTGTGTACTGTGGTAGTGTGTGTACTGTGGTAGTGTGTGTACTGTGGTAGTATGTGTACTGTGGTAGTGTGTGTACTGTGGTAGTATGTGTACTGTGGTAGTGTGTGTACTGTGGTAGTGTGTGTACTGTGGTAGTATGTGTACTGTGGTAGTGTGAACTGTGGTAGTGTGTGTACTGTGGTAGTGTGTGAACTGTGGTAGTGTGTGTACTGTGGTAGTGTGTGTACTGTGGTAGTGTGTGTACTGTGGTAGTGTGTGTAGTGTGGTAGTGTGTGTAGTGTGGTAGTGTGTGTACTGTGGTAGTGTGTGTACTGTGGTAGTATGTAGTGTGGTAGTGTGTGTACTGTGGTAGTGTGTGTACTGTGGTAGTGTGTACTGTGGTAGTGTGTGTACTGTGGTAGTGTGTGTAGTGTGGTAGTGTGTGTACTGTGGTAGTATGTGTACTGTGGTAGTGTGTGTAGTGTGGTAGTGTGTGAACTGTGGTAGTGTGTGTACTGTGGTAGTGTGTGAACTGTGGTAGTGTGTGTACTGTGGTAGTGTGTGTACTGTGGTAGTATGTGTACTGTGGTAGTGTGTGTACTGTGGTAGTGTGTGTACTGTGGTAGTGTGTGTACTGTGGTAGTGTGTGTACTGTGGTAGTGTGTGTACTGTGGTAGTGTGTGTACTGTGGTAGTGTGTGTAGTGTGGTAGTGTGTGTACTGTGGTAGTGTGTGTACTGTGGTAGTGTGTGTACTGTGGTAGTGTGTGTACTGTGGTAGTGTGTGTACTGTGGTAGTGTGTGTAGTGTGGTAGTGTGTGTACTGTGGTAGTATGTGTACTGTGGTAGTGTGAACTGTGGTAGTGTGTGTACTGTGGTAGTATGTGTACTGTGGTAGTGTGTGTACTGTGGTAGTGTGTGTAGTGTGGTAGTGTGTGTACTGTGGTAGTATGTGTACTGTGGTAGTGTGTGTACTGTGGTAGTGTGTGTACTGTGGTAGTGTGTGTAGTGTGGTAGTGTGTGTAGTGTGGTAGTGTGTGTACTGTGGTAGTGTGTGTAGTGTGGTAGTGTGTGTACTGTGGTAGTGTGTGTACTGTGGTAGTATGTGTACTGTGGTAGTGTGAACTGTGGTAGTGTGTGTAGTGTGGTAGTGTGTGTAGTGTGGTAGTGTGTGTAGTGTGGTAGTGTGTGTAGTGTGGTAGTGTGTGTACTGTGGTAGTGTGTGTAGTGTGGTAGTGTGTGTACTGTGGTAGTGTGAACTGTGGTAGTGTGTGTACTGTGGTAGTGTGTGAACTGTGGTAGTGTGTGAACTGTGGTAGTGTGTGTACTGTGGTAGTGTGTGTACTGTGGTAGTATGTGTACTGTGGTAGTGTGTAGTGTGGTAGTGTGTGTACTGTGGTAGTGTGTGTACTGTGGTAGTGTGTGTACTGTGGTAGTGTGTGTGTACTGTGGTAGTGTGTACTGTGGTAGTGTGTGTACTGTGGTAGTGTGTGTAGTGTGGTAGTGTGTGTACTGTGGTAGTGTGTGTAGTGTGGTAGTGTGTGTAGTGTGGTAGTGTGTGTACTGTGGTAGTATGTGTACTGTGGTAGTATGTGTACTGTGGTAGTGTGAACTGTGGTAGTGTGTGTACTGTGGTAGTGTGTGTAGTGTGGTAGTGTGTGTACTGTGGTAGTATGTGTACTGTGGTAGTGTGTGTACTGTGGTAGTATGTGTACTGTGGTAGTGTGTGTAGTGTGGTAGTGTGTGTACTGTGGTAGTATGTGTACTGTGGTAGTATGTGTACTGTGGTAGTGTGAACTGTGGTAGTGTGTGTACTGTGGTAGTGTGTGTACTGTGGTAGTATGTGCACTGTGGTAGTGTGAACTGTGGTAGTGTGTGTACTGTGGTAGTGTGTGTAGTGTGGTAGTGTGTGTACTGTGGTAGTGTGTGTAGTGTGGTAGTATGTGTAGTGTGGTAGTGTGTGTAGTGTGGTAGTGTGTGTACTGTGGTAGTGTGAACTGTGGTAGTGTGTGTACTGTGGTAGTGTGTGTAGTGTGGTAGTGTGTGTACTGTGGTAGTGTGTGTAGTGTGGTAGTATGTGTAGTGTGGTAGTGTGTGTACTGTGGTAGTGTGTGTACTGTGGTAGTGTGTGTAGTGTGGTAGTGTGTGTAGTGTGGTAGTGTGTGTACTGTGGTAGTGTGTGTAGTGTGGTAGTGTGTGTACTGTGGTAGTATGTGTACTGTGGTAGTGTGTGTAGTGTGGTAGTGTGTGTACTGTGGTAGTGTGTGTACTGTGGTAGTGTGTGTACTGTGGTAGTGTGTGTACTGTGGTAGTATGTGTACTGTGGTAGTGTGTGTAGTGTGGTAGTGTGTGTAGTGTGGTAGTGTGTGTACTGTGGTAGTGTGTGTACTGTGGTAGTGTGTGTACTGTGGTAGTGTGTGTAGTGGGGTAGTGTGTGTACTGTGGTAGTGTGTGTACTGTGGTAGTGTGTGTACTGTGGTAGTGTGTGTACTGTGGTAGTGTGTGTAGTGTGGTAGTGTGTGTACTGTGGTAGTATGTGTACTGTGGTAGTGTGTGTACTGTGGTAGTGTGTGTACTGTGGTAGTGTGTGTACTGTGGTAGTGTGTGTACTGTGGTAGTGTGTGTACTGTGGTAGTGTGTGTACTGTGGTAGTGTGTGTACTGTGGTAGTGTGTGTACTGTGGTAGTGTGTGTACTGTGGTAGTGTGTGTACTGTGGTAGTGTGTGTAGTGTGGTAGTGTGTGTACTGTGGTAGTGTGTGTAGTGTGGTAGTGTGTGTACTGTGGTAGTATGTGTACTGTGGTAGTGTGTGTACTGTGGTAGTGTGTGTACTGTGGTAGTATGTGTACTGTGGTAGTGTGTGTACTGTGGTAGTGTGTGTACTGTGGTAGTATGTGTACTGTGGTAGTGTGTGTACTGTGGTAGTGTGTGTACTGTGGTAGTATGTGTACTGTGGTAGTGTGTGTACTGTGGTAGTGTGGTAGTGTGTACTTACAGTCACTTACGTGATAAATTCTTTATATCCAGGCATTGTCACAACTACTTATATTGAACAATAAAATCTCGGCCATGTTTCTTCGTTATTCTGTGGACCATAACACGCCGTTATCATGACTAACGGCGCCACTGTGGACCATAACACGCCGTTATCATGACTAACGGCGCCACTGTGGACCATAACACGCCGTTATCATGACTAACGGCGCCACTGTGGACCATAACACGCCGTTATCATGACTAACGGCGCCACTGTGGACCATAACACGCCGTTATCATGACTAACGGCGCCACTGTGGACCATAACACGCCGTTATCATGACTAACGGCGCCACTGTGGACCATAACACGCCGTTATCATGACTAACGGCGCCACTGTGGACCATAACACGCCGTTATCATGACTAACGGCACCACTGGGGACCATAACACGCCGTTATCATGACTAACGGCACCACTGGGGACCATAACACGCCGTTATCATGACTAACGGCACCACTGTCGAACATAACACAGTGTTCACCACACACAGTGTTCACCACACACAGTGTTCACCACACACAGTGTTCACCACACACAGTGTTCACCACTTCCCACAGCAGCAGCCGTAACTATAGTCTAGTGTATTTCAGCAGAGCCAGTTACAGCACCGCTCCTGAGCCAGGTAAATCCACTACGGGCTTACCATAGCCCGTGCTACTTGCAACTTTTTGTTCCCAGTAGGTGAATCTGAGAGAACAACAACAACAACAAGATCAGCAGAGGGAGCAGTATGGGCGGGGCGGCGGCGGCGGTTGTGGTGGTGGCGGCGGTGGCGGCGGTGATGGCGGGGACGGCCCGGGCCGACACCTGTGACCGGCGGGACCGGCGGACACACACAACAGCCTGGAAGGGTGACATAGGAGACCTTGAAGTGTTCCCAGGAGGCACGGTCAAGGACGGACTCCAGGTACGTGGCCCGGCTCTGTACAAGGCACTACGGGCTCACCATAGCCCGTGCTACTTGGAACTTTGTTCCAGGTAGCGAATCTTTAACAACAACTGCTCCCCCGCGTGTGTGACGTCCCCCCCCCCCCCCCACACACTAGGCACTCAACACAAAGCTTCTATTAGGACAATACCTAACTCTGGCCCCAGACAGCACTCGGTACCCTTACTCAAATCTCTGAATATGTTAGATATTAAGTCACTGCACTTCCTCTCATGTGTACTCTATATATATAAAACTCTGAATTGTAATGTCAATCATGACCTTAGAAGCTTCTTAGAAGGTTGTAACAGAACCCATGGGCACCACATCAGAAACAAATACCTATTTGATATTCCAAGAGTACGACTTAATCAAACTAGAAATGCTTTACAAATCAAGGGATCCAGAATGGGGAATGACCTTCCCAATCATGTTAAAGGCTGTACCTCTCTTAACCAGTTTAAGATGAAAACTAAGCACTACCTAATTAACTCCCTGTAACCTACCTTACCCCCCTAAATGTCAACGCATGTCTTAATATTTTTAAACAATGCTGTTTGTTGACCAACTTGTATAACTACTGATTTCAGCCATATATATAAACTTGAAGAAAATTGTAGTCTTCTGTTTATTTAGGTAAAATTACTTCTGCTGTTCTGTTTCAATTTCTGCTGTTACATTCATCATGTAATTATCATAACTTTTTTTCCCCTTTTTCAATTCAATTTATGCTCTGATCTTAATTAGTTTTAAGTTTTAGTCTCAGTGTTTCCCCCACACCTTGACCTGCACGCTGTGAGTATTAGTGGGTTTAGGCATTGTATGTACAGTACTAACTCTCTCTGTACATCCAACATTATGTTTGTAACTCATCTTGTATGTATGTACTTTTACCTGAATAAACATTTGTATATGTACAAGGTACGTAGCCAGGTCACCCCCCCCCCCACACCAGGTCCGAAGTGGAGGTGTACAGGTTCACACTGTGTGGGGGTGTACAGGTTCACACTGTGTGGGGGTGTACAGGTTCACACTGTGTGGAGGTGTACAGGTTCACACAGTGTGGGGGTGTACAGGTTCACACTGTGTGGGGGTGTACAGGTTCACACTGTGTGGGGGTGTACAGGTTCACACTGTGTGGAGGTGTACAGGTTCACACAGTGTGGAGGTGTACAGGTTCACACTGTGTGGAGGTGTACACACAGTGTGGAGGTGTACACACAGTGTGGAGGTGTACAGGTTCACACAGTGTGGAGGTGTACACACAGTGTGGAGGTGTACAGGTTCACACAGTGTGGAGGTGTACACACAGTGTGGAGGTGTACACACAGTGTGGAGGTGTACACACAGTGTGGAGGTGTACACACAGTGTGGAGGTGTACACACAGTGTGGAGGTGTACAGGTTCACACAGTGTGGTGGTGTACAGGTTCACACAGTGTGGAGGTGTACACACAGTGTGGAGGTGTACACACAGTGTGGAGGTGTACACACAGTGTGGAGGTGTACAGGTTCACACAGTGTGGAGGTGTACAGGTTCACACAGTGTGGAGGTGTACAGGTTCACACAGTGTGGTGGTGTACAGGTTCACACAGTGTGGAGGTGTACACACAGTGTGGAGGTGTACACACAGTGTGGAGATGTACACACAGTGTGGAGGTGTACAGGTTCACACAGTGTAGTGGTCCACAGGTTCGACACCCTCGGGTGCGGAGGTTCATCAGCTTCCCGACGGGCTCAGTGTTCAGCGTCATCCCCAAGTTCATCATACCGTTCTACAGCAGGTTCGATGGTTATATTGGTACGTGGCGCCAGCAGTGTCGTCTGTCGCACCTGCACCTTGCATGCCCTTGTTTTACACCCACCTACACCCACTCTACGGGATCACCATAGCCCGTGTTACTTGCAACTTTTTGTTCCAGGTAGCGAATCTTTAACAACACCCACCTACACCCACTGTGCAACTCTCTATACGTGCTACACCACTTAAACATATAACACAACCTTCCTAAACTCACTTGTATACGCTCCCATCCGTAAAGTAATGTAAAGTATGAAGCATAAAGTATATTAGTAAAGTTAGCCCCCCATATACACCTATACTTAAGCCTCGCTCTCTTATATGTTTAACTCATAACTGCTTAACCGCTCACACCCACACCGCAGAAGATTCAGCGGTATGCCACGAGGCTCGTCCCGGAACTGAGAGGTATGAGCTAAGAGGAAAGGCTAAAGGAGCTGAACCTCACATCCCTGGAAAACAGAAGAGTAAGGGGAGAAATGATAACCACCTACAAAATTCTCAGGGGAATTGACAGGGTGAACAAAGACAAACTCTTCAGCACGGGTGGGACACGAACAAGGGGACACAGGTGGAAACTGCATTAGGAAGTGATGTGGTGGAGGCTGACTCCATACACAGTTTCTGAGTATGATAGGGTCCAGTAGGCTCAAGAATTTGTACACAAGTCGATTGACGGTTGAGAGGTGGGACTAAAGAGCCAGAGCTCAACCCCAGCAAGCACAACTAGGTGAGTACAGTTAGGTAGGTGAGCACACACACACACACACACACACACACACACACACACACACACACACACACACACACACACACACACACACACACACACACACACACACACACACACACACAGGCAGTAAGGTAGTGTGGTGACACAGGCCGCCACCACTCCCACACCTCACAGGAACACGCACTGAATACTTTCATTAACTCAAAATACATATACAAAATACATCCCCGGAGGCTGATGTATTTCTGGTCATTGTGGCAGTAGTGTGGAACCCCCCACCCCCTCCACTCACTGGACTCTTAAGCTCATCATGGTGCAGTCGGTGGTGCGTGTGCCTGGGAAGGCAAGAGATGGGGGTTCGATCCCATTGTACAGTCTAAGACATAAATTCCAAAACACTGTTGAATTTTATAATCCACCTCATGTAAACATCTGCCCAAAATTTTAGGTACCTTTGACAAGCCGACGGCTTCCCGTCCTCGTCGAGGCCACTAGAGAGATAGCGGCTCTCAGATAAACTCAGGTAAAATTCAGGTACGGCCTCAATTACTTGATTACAACTTCATGGAACTAAAATAAGGACATTTTCCGCAATAGTGGGAAGCCAACTGTACTCGGTGGTGCTGGACCTGAGGCTCCCTAACTCTACCCTGATGCTGAGGCCGCGGCGCCCTGAGGGCCAGGTGGCGGGCGCGACCTGGGGCGCCCCGCACTACGCCGCCCACGCCACCTACCGCGCCGCCCACGCCACCACTGGCGCCGCTCTCGACCACAACAGGATGGCGGGCTTCACCTTCCTGCAGCAAATGATGGACAGGTGAGTTGGTTTTTGGAAGGTATGATGGGAGTGTAGTCATGAGGCGGGGCGCCGGGGAGTGATGGGAGGAGGTGGGGGAAGGGGTGAGCTGAGAGGCATGAGTGACACTGTAAGAATGTTGTCGTTTGTTGAAGATCTCTTGTTCCATGCCAGGCATCTGTCCAGCCACTCCCAGTCATGGGCTCATCCAACCATTAACAGTCATGGACTCATCCAACCATTAACAGTCATGGACTCATCCAACCATTAACAGTCATGGACTCATCCAACCATTAACAGTCATGGACTCAACCAACCATTAACAGTCATGGACTCATTCAACCATTAACAGTCATGGACTCATCCAACCATTAACAGTCATGGACTCATCCAACCATTAACAGTCATGGACTCATCCAACCATTAACAGTCATGGACTCATCCAACCATTAACAGTCATGGACTCATCCAACCATTAACAGTCATGGACTCATCCAACCATTAACAGTCATGGACTCATCCAACCATTAACAGTCATGGACTCATTCAACCATTAACAGTCATGGACTCATCCAACCATTAACAGTCATGGACTCATCCAACCATTAACAGTCATGGACTCATCCAACCATTAACAGTCATGGACTCATCCAACAATTCATCCAGTTGTATACTTATGTCCCTCTTACTCTGTCTTTCTAAAGAATATAAACAAAGATATCTTAGGAGTTAGTGAGACGTCTGTTGTGGTGTACTGTATCTAAGACATTCTGGCAGTTAGGAAAAGGAACACCACCCATCGTTCTCTCGTGTCTGGATTTGATTACTGTTGCAATGTTCTGTTTCCTGAGACACCACCATCAACCTGTAATGTAAATTTTTAAATTTGTTCATTTAACCTGTAATGTCTTAGTTTCCTAGTATATTCTTGCAGGTCGGCGTTCAATCCCCGACCGTCCAAGTGGTTGGACACCATTCCTTTCCCTCGTCCTATCCTAAATCCTTATCCTGACCCCTTCCCAGTGCTATATAGTGGTAATGGCTTGACGCTTTCCCCTGATAATTCCCTCCCTCTCTCCTGTCCTACTTCTCTATAATACCCAGTTTTAAAGCTATGAATAGTGTTTGCTTCCACAATGTGCTCATTTAGTTCATTCCATTTCCCCACTACTCTCACGCTAAAAGATAACTTCCTAACATCTCTGTGACTCATCATAGAGATGAAGCAGAACGAGGGGACACCCATGTCCCCTCGTTCTGCTGGTATTCCGTGTGAACATTTCGTCTATTTCCACTCTGTCAATTCCCCCAAGTATTTTATATGCTGCTATTATAGCTCCCCGCTCCCTCCTTTTTTTCTAATGTCGTCAGTTTCAGTTCCTTCAGTCACTCTTCATATCCCATCCCATGCAACTCCGGGACTAGTCTCGTCGCAAATGTTTTATCCTTTTCCAGTTTCCTAATGTGTTTCACGATGGGGCTGCATACTCTAAGACTGGTCTCACGTAGGCAGTGTAAAGCGCTCTGAATGCCTCCTTACTTAGGTTTTGAATGACGTTCTAACTTTTGCCAGTGTTACGCTGCTGTCGATATCCTATTTATATGTGACTCAGGAGTTAGATTGCTGTTACGTCCACCCCCAGGTCTCTTTCTCGAACCGTCACAGGTAGGCAGTTCCCCTTCATTGTGTACTGTCCCTTTGGTCTCCTGTTACCTGGTCCATTTCCATAACTTTACAATTGCTCGTGTTGAACTTCAGTAGCCATTTCTCTGACCATCTCTGCAAGCTGTTCAGGTCCTCTGGAAGGATCCTACAATCCTCATCTGTCACAACTCGTCTCATTAATTTCGCGTCATCTGCGAACATCGACATGTAGGACGCTACTCCTGTAGACTTATCGTTCACGTATAATAGAAATAGAACTGGTCCCAGCACCGATCCTTGAGGTACTCCACTCGATACTGTTCGCCAGCCTGACTTCTTGCCCCTGACTGTTACTCTCTGGCTCCTTCCTGGTAGGTAGTACCTTACCCAAGCTAGGGCTTTTCCGCTTACTCCCGCCTGCCTCTCAAGTTTGAATCGCAGTCTCCAGTGCGGCACTGTGTCAAAGGCTTTTTGGCAGTTCAGAAATATGCAGTCAGCCCCTCCTTCCCTCTCCTACCTTATTCTTGTTGCTTTATCATAGAATTCCAGGTTTGTTAGGCACGATTTTCCTTCTCTGAACCCATGTTGGTGTTTGTTTACATACCTAATGTTCTCTAGGTGTGTAACCAGTCTTGACCTGAATATTCTTTCAAGTATTTTGCAGGGAAAGCTTGTCAGTGATTCGGGTCTGTAGTTAAGTGCCTCCTCCCTATCTTCTTTCTTGGAGATCGGTAATTTTGCAACTGGGTAATTCTCCCGACTAAAGTGACTCATTAAAGATCATTGCCAGAGGCACGCTGAGAGCCTGTGCTGCCTCTTTTAGTATCCACGGTGATACTTTGTCTGATCCAACTGCTTTAGTTGCCTCCAGTGTTGTCAACTGTTTCATCACCTCCTCTGCTGTCACCTCTATATCTGATAGTCTTTCATCTAGGGTAATCTCTTCCAACAATGGGAGCAGCTCAGGCTCGGTTGTGAACACTCCATGGAAACTGGCATTCAGTGCCTCACAGATTTCCTTATCACTTTCTGTATATGCCCCCTCTGTCTTCCTTAGTCTAGTCACTTGGTCATTTACCGACATCTTCCTGCTTATATGGCTATGTAGTAATTTAGGTTGTTTTTTCGCTTTCATCACAATAGCATTCTCATAATTTCTTTCCGATACTCTTCATATGTTAATGTAATCATTCCTAGCTCTGTTGCACCTGATCCTGTTGTCCTCTGTCCTTTGTCTTCTGTACTTCCTCCACTCCCGCCTGCTGGCCACTTTTCCTTCCTGACACTGTCTATTAAACCATGGATATTCCCTCTTATTTTTTCCCTTTACTGTTGACATAAATCTCTCTTCGGCCTCCTGGCATTTCCGTATGACTAGGTCCATCATATCTTGCACTGTTTTTCCTCTAATTTCTTCCTCCCACTGCACTTCTCCCAGATAGTCCCTTATCCTTCTGTAGTCCCCTTTCCTGTAATCAACTCTCCTTTCCTAGACCTCTTATCCCTTGATCACAATTTTAAGCTCCATCATGTAGTCAAAGACTAGGACACAATGGTCACTGGCTCCTAGTGGTATTTCATGTTCCAAATTCTCGATGTCTTCTACATTCTGGGTGAAAATCAGGTCTAATAGGCTCGGTGCATCTCCTCCTCTTTCCCTTGTGTCTTCCTTCACATGTTGCGTTAGGAAATTCCTGTCTATAACGTCTACTATCTTTGCTGCCCACGTTTCGTCTCCTCCATGGGGATTCCTTGACTCCCAATTTACCTCTCCATGATTTAGGTCCCCCATGACCAGCAGCTTCGCTCTCATTCTGTGAGGTAATGTTGCTGCCTTCTGCTGTTCATCATACTCCTGCCTCTGTGTGTGTACTCACCTAGTTGTGCTTGCGGGGGTTGAGCTCTGGCTCTTTCGGCCCGCCTCTCAATTGTCAATCAACTGGTGTACAGATTCCTGAGCCTATTGGGCTCTATCATATCTACATTTGAAACTGTGTATGGAGTCAGCCTCCACCACATCACTGCCTAATGCATTCCACCCATGTGTGTGTGTGTGTGTGTGTGTGTGTGTGTGTGTGTGTGTGTGTGTGTGTGTGTGTGTGTGTGTGTGTGTGTGTGTGTGTAATTACCTAAGTGTAGTTACAGGATGAGAGCTACGCTCGTGGTGTCCCGTCTTCCCAGCATTCTTTGTCATATAACGCTTTGAAACTACTGACGGTCTTGGCCTCCACCACCTTCTCACCTAACTTGTTCCAACCGTCTACCACTCTATTTGCGAAAGTGAATTTTCTTATATTTCTTCGGCATCTGTGTTTAGCTAGTTTATATCTATGACCTCTTGTTCTTAAAGTTCCAGGTCTCAGGAAATCTTCCCTATCGATTTTATCAATTCCTGTTACTATTTTGTATGTAGTGATCATATCACCTCTTTTTCTTCTGTCTTCTAGTTTTGGCATATTTAATGCCTCTAACCTCTCCTCGTAGCTCTTGCCCTTCAGTTCTGGGAGCCACTTAGTAGCATGTCTTTGCACCTTTTCCAGTTTGTTGATGTGCTTCTTAAGATATGGGCACCACACAACCGCTCCATATTCTAGCTTTGGCCTAACAAAAGTCGTGAACAATTTCTTTAGTATATTGCCATCCATGTATTTAAAAGCAATTCTGAGGTTAGAAAGCGTGGCATAGGCTCCTCGCACAATATTCTTTATGTGGTCCTCAGGTGATAGTTTTCTATCTAGAACCACTAGAGAGTGTGTGTGTGTGTGTGTGTGTGTATGTGTGTGTGTGTGTGTGTGTGTGTGTGTGTGTGTGTGTGTGTGTGTGTGCTAGCATGTGTGTACTGACCTGTAGTGTTGGTGCAGTGTTGGACTGGAGGGTCGAGCCTGCGTGCTGAGGGCGGTGTGTGAGGTGGCCGAGGACCCCGTCACCGACCTGGGCCTCATGGGCGAGATTGTCAACATGTTCTTCAGGTGAGTCCTCCCTCACGCCTCACGCCTCACACCTCACGCCTCACGCCTCACACCTCACACCTCACACCTCACACCTCACACCTCACGCCTCACGCCTCACACCTCACACCTCACTACACGAAGATAACTCATCTCACACTTTTATATAAAGAGACCGACCCTTTAAAATCGAGATAGACTAGGAGAAGTACTCATAAATGTATGAGGATAACAGCAAGTGTCTTATGTTACCAATAATAATAATTAATTACAATACTAATACTAATAATAATTATATAAAAGTTATTAATGTTGTTTAGTTGATTGTAGACATTCACGTAATGTTTCAGAAACCTTTCACTGAAGTGTAGTTCTAACCAGCATTATTATTATTAATATTACCTTTATTTCTATTGTCTTACTGATGGGTGAGCAGTGCAGGGTACGGGAGCCGGGCCCGGGAGCTAGAGGACTACATCGCGGCGGAGGAGTCTGGTCGGAGGGAAGGGGGTTGTGAGGCTCAGTACCCGGCGTGCCCCTGCTCCCTGCTGGACGTGTTCACCTCCGTCTCCTCCTTCTTCCACCGCGGCCTGGCTGGTGCTGGCGAGGCCGCCGCCCAGCACCTCTGACACACTCTCTCGCCCTCACAACCACACTCCACCTCTTATTATATACCATCTCTACCCTACCCTGAGCGACCTACGACAAGCCGCCGGCTTCTTGCTCTCGTCGAGGCCACTAGTGCTAGTGGACCTCGGGTAAAGCCCGTCTCGGTGGTACAGTGGCTGTCGTCTCAGGGTGCTTCTTGGGATGTGTATTCACCTAGTTGTGTTTGCTGGGCTTGAGCTTTGCTCTTTCGGCCCGCCTCTCAACTGTCAATCAACTGTTACTAATTACTACTAACAAATTGTTTTTCTGACACACACACACACACACACACACACACCCAGGAAGCAGCCCGTAACAGCTGTCTAAGTCCCAGGTACCTATTTACTGCTAGTTAACAGGGGCATCAGGGTGAAAGAAACTCTGCGCATTTTTGTTTCCGCCGGCGCCGGGAATCGAACCCCAGACCACAGGACTAAGTATTCAGCGTGCTGTCCACTCAGCCACCAGCGCCCCTGAACGATGTCTGTATGTCTGTTGACGTCATCATATACAAGAGTGTTTTGCAAACACCAATGATATTGAATTTTTGATTTATTAATTATTGAATTTTTGATTCATTGGCCAATTATTATCTTAGTCCTGAATACTACATTTTGTTAAAAATATTTAAATATATATTTATAGAGTTAAAAAAATTGTATTTTTAACCTAATACATGGGAGTATAAGGCTAGACTAGTATAAGACTAGTATAGGGAGTATAAGACAGACTACATTATTCTTCTAGTAAATGATGACACACGGGGGAGACATCTCCAGTCACGCAGGATGCAGTTGCACCTCAACAGATCTCCAGTATCAGCTAATGATATTGGTAATGGCTCAAAAGGGCCACCACTTACGGGCTATTCATGCCCGTGCCACCTTTTGGGTGGCTTAATTTTTATCAATCAATCAATTTGATAATGCCAATATGTACTCTGCACTGTGGGGTAGAGAGGAGGAGAGTACAGCCCAGGGCTGTCTCCTCACTCTCTCACACTACACCGGGAGAGCAGAGAGCTGAGAACAACACCACCATTTGGTCACCACTTGGTCCGGGAGACATCTCCCGTCACGCAGGGTGCAGTTGCGCCTCTACAGATCTCCAGTATCATCTTTTGATACTGGTAATGGCTCAAAAGGGCCACCACTTACGGGCTATCCATGCCCGTGCCACCTCTTGGGTGGCTTAATCTTCATCATTCAATCTGAGAACAAGCACCAAGGCGCGGTGGATCAACATGGAGGGTTGACAGGAAAGGCACGAATAATTAGCCAGCTTAACTGTTGCAGTTGCTCATGTAATGGCTACGACGACAGTTGCTGTTGACGGCACTAGGACACACGCACTACAAGAACCACTACGACACAATTGACTGTGTATGAGTATAGCAACATTAATATTCCCAGATTACCTATCCAGCTGTTCCTTGATTTGTGCCGACGATATCGTGGCCAGGAGTGGCCTCCCACTGTGTAAACATTGTGGCCAGCAGTGACCTCCCACTGTGTAAACATTGTGGCCAGGAGTGGCCTCCCACTGTGTAAACATTGTGGCCAGCAGTGACCTCCCACTGTGTAAACATTGTGGCCAGGAGTGGCCTCCCACTGTGTAAACATTGTGGCCAGCAGTGACCTCCCACTGTGTAAACATCGTGGCCAGCAGTGACCTCCCACTGTGTAAACATCGTGGCCAGGAGTGACCTCCCACTGTGTAAACATTGTGGCCAGCAGTGACCTCCCACTGTGTAAACATCGTGGCCAGCAGTGACCTCCCACTGTGTAAACATCGTGGCCAGGAGTGACCTCCCACTGTGTAAACATCGTGGCCAGGAGTGACCTCCCACTGTGTAAACATCGTGGCCAGGAGTGACCTCCCACTGTGTAAACATCGTGGCCAGGAGTGACCTCCCACTGTGTAAACATTGTGGCCAGCAGTGACCTCCCACTGTGTAAACATCGTGGCCAGCAGTGACCTCCCACTGTGTAAACATCGTGGCCAGGAGTGACCTCCCACTGTGTAAACATCGTGGCCAGGAGTGACCTCCCACTGTGTAAACATCGTGGCCAGCAGTGACCTCCCACTGTGTAAACATCGTGGCCAGCAGTGACCTCCCACTGTGTAAACATCGTGGCCAGCAGTGACCTCTGTTATGATCTCAGCCTGCAGGAGAAACGAGTCTCCCTCCTTGAGAGTTATTCGTCAAGCCTGACCTGATTAGAAGGTCTAAGGAATATAGAGGTGATAACCCATATGTAAAAATAGTTGCTTGGATATGTGTAACAGTTTGAGATTATGGGCAATGCAGAAGAAAATAGATAAATGACTGGCTAGGAGATGTGGACATTTTGCTGGAGGCTTGAGGCTCGCTTCTGGAGGACCTTGACCTCACTTGAGTGCCAGACATCGCAGGGGGAAGCCGCGCTCCGTTGAGCTCCCGTCAGAAGGGAACCCCTAGTGATATATCTCTAAGAGAAGAGAAGTGTGCAGACGTGCCAGCTGTGGAATCGAGCTGGGGACGTGTGGTCTCAAGTCGTGGACGATAATTAGTGAATATTAAGCCGCCCGGAGGCATTATTGTGGGCTGTGTGGAGCGCCCTGACCAGACGCCGTCAGAGGAAAAGCGCCCTCGACCAGTTAATCTGTGGTAAGCACGATATACGCCAGTTCATAGTGATTGTTTGTAGTTGGTCGTGTGCCCAGCGACAGTAGCGATGTTTATTTATAGGTTAGACATGTTTTAATAAGGCAGAAGGCCTGAAATAGGAGAGTGAAGAGGGAGGAGCACGGAGCGACGTCCATCCCCTCTGAGCTCTGACGGACGACTGAGGGAGCCCGGCTCTGGATAGAGGAAGACCCTCCCAGCGAGTGAGGACCGCCGCCAGGCGAGGTGGAGTATGGACCCGCCCAAAAACGGGGGAGTCCACTCTCACTGTATGTAGAGGACAGATAGAGGTTTGAGGCAAGCATATTGTGTGGTTATTTTTGTTTATGTGTTAAAGGGGAACATTTTATTGGAGTGTCGATGGGTTGCAGGTTTGTTCTTTGGGGAAGAAGTTGCTGAGAACTTCGAAGCCAGCAGATGAAGTAGCTGATGAGACTCCAAGGTAGCGGAGCAGAGGACCTCGAGCTGTGAGGAGAAGCAGCAGTGAAGAGGAGTGTCACGTGCTTCTGCAGAGGTGGAGAAGCACCATAGTTGCTCGGGGAAACTTCATGGTGCAGCAGCCAAGAGAGCTGTGGAAGAACCTAACAGAAGGGTGAAGCACCGTAGTTGCACAAGGAAACTTCATGATAGCAGCCTGGAGGAGCTGCAGAGGTTCCTGGTAGTGAAGCCCGGAAGAACCTAAGGATATTAGGGTAGTGAACTTCCAGAGGTGGAAGGGGAAGTTCTGGTGGATTACTAGTAGGGAGTTGATAATGTTTGGTTGTCATTAGCGTGCAAGACGCAGTGAGAGGTGAGTGACTGTTGGCATCCTTATGTCAAGGAGTTTTTATGTTGAAGTATCAATGAACATTTATACTGGTATATGTTATTGCATTCAAATGCTGGTTTTCTATATATATATGTTATCTTGCTGATGGTGCAACAGTGTGTAGGCTTGACCAACTTGAGGAAGTTAATAGTATCAGGTGGTGAACCAGGAGGTAGGATACCACTTGATAAGCTGATAATAGAGTTCTGATGGTGTTGGAGTGCAACCTGATTGTGATATTATAGAGTATAGGATTCATTATTATTATATGTGTGTATGTATCGTGTATGTGCTTTGTTCAGTAAATGTGTCACAATTTGCTGGTGTTTGCCCTTGTCCTAGTGAGGCTTCCCAGGAGGTAGTAAAGAAGGAGAGAGAGAGAGAGAAAGAACCATGAACCACTGCTGTGGACAGGGTAGGAGGTAATACTAGTAAGTCATAGGGGGATTGAGGAGATCATATCTCATAAGGAGAGAGTGGGGAGTCACAGCGGCTCGAGTGGGTGTGTGCACGTGACAACGAGGCTAAGTGTTGGAGCCGCATCCCCTAAACGTGTGACGTTGAGCCCCTCTCCAAGAGCCAGAAGCGCCAAGGGTGATCTCCTAGTATAAGCACTCTACCGAGTTGTGGGTTGGGTTGTCCGTAGAGGAGGATCAACGACGACAACACCAACCAACCCACGAGTCTATGATAAATTGGGGGCCTGTCCGGGAGAGTGAACTGACACACCCACACCCTGTCCAAGAGTGGATTTGTACACCCTTGCTGAAATAGATAAACTGTGTGAACGCAGGTGTATATTCTCTCTCTTGGGAAGACTCGCAGGACAAAGATGGATAAGGTGCAAGCGTTTGTGGAGTCAGGCAAGCCTGAGGACTTGGAAGGTTGCACGAGGGATCAATTGAAACAAATAGCAGAAAAATGTGGCATCAGGTTGAAAACATCTAAAGTAGCTGGGATGAAGGATGAGATCCTGAGGCAATTAAGAGCCAAAAATGAAGCGGCAGAACAAGGAGCCCAGAAAGGAGCTGAAAGTGGAAAGGAGGATGATGGACAGGATGAAGTGAGATCCCAGGGATCGAGTAGGAGCAGTAAGAGTAGCCGCAGTAGCAGGAGTAGCCGAAATAGGAGCTTGGAGAGATTCCAGTTAGAGCTCCAGATGCAGCGTGAGGAGAGACAGTTCCAGCTGGAAAAGATGAAATTAGAACTCCAGATGAAAAATGAAGCCGAGAAAGAAAAAGAGAAAACCAGACTGGAAATAGAAAAAGAAAAAGCCCAGGTCGAAAAAGAAAAAGCCCAGGTCGAAAAAGAAAAAGAGAGAACAAAACAAATGCAGATAGAAGCGAATAGAACCTTGGCTGAGCAAAGGATCGAACATGGGTTGCCAGAGAGCACCACCCAGGTATCACACCCACCAGATGTTAGGGTTAGGGAGAAGGACATTCCCTTGTTTGTTCCCGAAGAGGCAGAAAGCTTTTTCGAGCATTTTGAAAAGTAGCCAGTATCAAAGAGTGGCCACAGGAGGAATGGGCCCAGCTGGTCCAGTTAAGATTGACCGGTGCAGCCAGGGAGGCATACACCCAATTGTCACTGGAAGAGTGCCAAGATTACGCCACGGTAAAGAGCAGCATATTGCGCTCGTTTCAGTTAACCCCAGAAGCTTATAGGAAGCGCTTCAGAGAAATGATCAAAGTTGGAGCATGTACGTTTGCTGAGACAGCAAGAGATCTGGAAAGACGATTCCAGAAGTGGATTGAGGCTGCTGGAGTTGGATCTTACGCTGACCTGAAGCAACTGATGGTCATGGAGAAGTTCTTGGAGATGATGCATCCCGAAACAAAGTTCAAGATCCAAGAAGCAGGGATAATGGAGGTGAAAGATGCCGCAGATAGGGCGGATATGATTACTGAAGCATACAAGAGCTTGAGGGAGAACAGAGTGAGAAACGAGGCGAGACGCAGCAATGGCAGACCCAGTGGAGTCTGGGGAGGAAGAAATTATGAGAAACCCAGAAGAGTCTGGGGTGAGAAAAATTTTGATAAATGGGCAGATAAAAGTAAGTACCCTAAAACTCAGAAGAGTAGGTCGCACACTTCATCTGAAAGTGAGGATGGAGGAGCCAAACGAGAAACTAATCGTTATCCGGGAAATCAAGAGCCCAGTAAAGCTCCACAGAGTGCGAGTAGTACGTCTGGCCCGAGGAACTCCAATACGAGTGGGCAGAGTCAGAGCTACTCTGGTACATATAGAAGAGACTTTTCCCAGATGAGATGTTACCAATGTAACGGATTGGGTCACGTGATGCGAGATTGTCGGCAGGGCAAAAGAGTTGTGACCCTGGCCATGTGTGACCCCCGAGGTAAATATGCCAATGTGTTCCGAGACAAACCACAGAGATCAAACTTAGTGAACGAGAGGTATAGGCCGTTCATGAGCAAAGGTTGGATCAGTGTAGGAGGCCAACCTGAGGTAGAAGTTGGTATCTTAAGAGATACCGGAGCTAATCAGAGCTTGATTACGAGAAGCCTGATTGGGAATGATCGACGGTTAGCTGGCAGTGGGAAGATGAAAGTATATGGGTTATTGTCGGAGAGTGACATGCCCGTATGTGCTGCCCAGCTAAGGTCGGAATATGTGTCGGCAGAGGTGATGTTGGGAGTGTGCCCCGACATACCTATTCCAGGAGTCCAAGTGATCCTGGGAAATGACTTGTGCGGGACAAAGGTGTTGACAAGAGTCATGGCGGAGACTGTGCCAGAGGAGTGCCCAGAAGGCCACGGCACGGGTGGGACACCTGAGAGTGTGAACCTGACTGACATCCGAGGAGATGAGTCAGGAGACCGCCAAGCCATTGAGTACCCTGTCTCGGTAGTGATGAAGGCAGAGGTGGCCGACGAGGGAGACGCTGGAGAAGATGAGACAGTGTCGATTCAGCCGGTGGAAAATATCGACGTAGATATAGCGTGGCTGTTTGATGAAGGTCCAGCCCAGGAGAATGAAGTCTCGGTGAGGTCGAAAGTGAAGATGGCCCAGCCGAAGAAGAATCATGTGAAGAGAGCGGACCTGAGTAGAGCCCAGACTGCTGAAATTGAGAGTCGGAAGGCGAATGCAACTGTGCTGAGTAGGAATGAGGAAGGATGTGGACATACTGAGGACGGGAGTAGAGCGTCACGTTGTGCACAAGCACAGAGACATAGGGATAGTGGAGTTAAGATGTTTGAGATGTCAAGAGTTGGCATGTTTCACAGACAACGTGGAGGAGAAATAATGAAGAAGAGTAATAGCCGAGAAAATGAGAGGAGGTACAGACAGTAGATGTCTGACTCTGGACGAGAAGAGAAGAAGACGAGGAAACGGAGGGTGGAGACAACAAGTAGAGTGGACCGATGGAGTGCAGGCGTCCAAGGAGGACAGCCTAGCTAAGAGGTGTCAGAGAGGTCAGATCATTTGTGAGAAGAACATGTTCCTGGAGAGAGGTGAGCCAGATGTTGCAAGGAGCAACGAACTAATTGTAGACTCCTAAGAGAGTATATCGGGTGAAGAACGAGACAGTGTGGTGGCGGATGTATTATCCCGAGCTTTGCCACTGGAATAACTCTCAAAAATAAGGGGAGGGGAGTGTTATGATCTCAGCCTGCAGGAGAAACGAGTCTCCCTCCTTGAGAGTTATTCGTCAAGCCTGACCTGATTAGAAGGTCTAAGGAATATAGAGGTGATAACCCATATGTAAAAATAGTTGCTTGGATATGTGTAACAGTTTGAGATTATGGGCAATGCAGAAGAAAATAGATAAATGACTGGCTAGGAGATGTGGACATTTTGCTGGAGGCTTGAGGCTCGCTTCTGGAGGACCTTGACCTCACTTGAGTGCCAGACATCGCAGGGGGAAGCCGCGCTCCGTTGAGCTCCCGTCAGAAGGGAACCCCTAGTGATATATCTCTAAGAGAAGAGAAGTGTGCAGACGTGCCAGCTGTGGAATCGAGCTGGGGACGTGTGGTCTCAAGTCGTGGACGATAATTAGTGAATATTAAGCCGCCCGGAGGCATTATTGTGGGCTGTGTGGAGCGCCCTGACCAGACGCCGTCAGAGGAAAAGCGCCCTCGACCAGTTAATCTGTGGTAAGCACGATATACGCCAGTTCATAGTGATTGTTTGTAGTTGGTCGTGTGCCCAGCGACAGTAGCGATGTTTATTTATAGGTTAGACATGTTTTAATAAGGCAGAAGGCCTGAAATAGGAGAGTGAAGAGGGAGGAGCACGGAGCGACGTCCATCCCCTCTGAGCTCTGACGGACGACTGAGGGAGCCCGGCTCTGGATAGAGGAAGACCCTCCCAGCGAGTGAGGACCGCCGCCAGGCGAGGTGGAGTATGGACCCGCCCAAAAACGGGGGAGTCCACTCTCACTGTATGTAGAGGACAGATAGAGGTTTGAGGCAAGCATATTGTGTGGTTATTTTTGTTTATGTGTTAAAGGGGAACATTTTATTGGAGTGTCGATGGGTTGCAGGTTTGTTCTTTGGGGAAGAAGTTGCTGAGAACTTCGAAGCCAGCAGATGAAGTAGCTGATGAGACTCCAAGGTAGCGGAGCAGAGGACCTCGAGCTGTGAGGAGAAGCAGCAGTGAAGAGGAGTGTCACGTGCTTCTGCAGAGGTGGAGAAGCACCATAGTTGCTCGGGGAAACTTCATGGTGCAGCAGCCAAGAGAGCTGTGGAAGAACCTAACAGAAGGGTGAAGCACCGTAGTTGCACAAGGAAACTTCATGATAGCAGCCTGGAGGAGCTGCAGAGGTTCCTGGTAGTGAAGCCCGGAAGAACCTAAGGATATTAGGGTAGTGAACTTCCAGAGGTGGAAGGGGAAGTTCTGGTGGATTACTAGTAGGGAGTTGATAATGTTTGGTTGTCATTAGCGTGCAAGACGCAGTGAGAGGTGAGTGACTGTTGGCATCCTTATGTCAAGGAGTTTTTATGTTGAAGTATCAATGAACATTTATACTGGTATATGTTATTGCATTCAAATGCTGGTTTTCTATATATATATGTTATCTTGCTGATGGTGCAACAGTGTGTAGGCTTGACCAACTTGAGGAAGTTAATAGTATCAGGTGGTGAACCAGGAGGTAGGATACCACTTGATAAGCTGATAATAGAGTTCTGATGGTGTTGGAGTGCAACCTGATTGTGATATTATAGAGTATAGGATTCATTATTATTATATGTGTGTATGTATCGTGTATGTGCTTTGTTCAGTAAATGTGTCACAATTTGCTGGTGTTTGCCCTTGTCCTAGTGAGGCTTCCCAGGAGGTAGTAAAGAAGGAGAGAGAGAGAGAGAAAGAACCATGAACCACTGCTGTGGACAGGGTAGGAGGTAATACTAGTAAGTCATAGGGGGATTGAGGAGATCATATCTCATAAGGAGAGAGTGGGGAGTCACAGCGGCTCGAGTGGGTGTGTGCACGTGACAACGAGGCTAAGTGTTGGAGCCGCATCCCCTAAACGTGTGACGTTGAGCCCCTCTCCAAGAGCCAGAAGCGCCAAGGGTGATCTCCTAGTATAAGCACTCTACCGAGTTGTGGGTTGGGTTGTCCGTAGAGGAGGATCAACGACGACAACACCAACCAACCCACGAGTCTATGATACCTCCCACTGTGTAAACATCGTGGCCAGCAGTGACCTCCCACTGTGTAAACATCGTGGCCAGGAGTGACCTCCCACTGTGTAAACATCGTGGCCAGCAGTGACCTCCCACTGTGTAAACATCGTGGCCAGCAGTGACCTCCCACTGTGTAAACATCGTGGCCAGGAGTGACCTCCCACTGTGTAAACATCGTGGCCAGCAGTGACCTCCCACTGTGTAAACATCGTGGCCAGCAGTGACCTCCCACTGTGTAAACATCGTGGCCAGCAGTGACCTCCCACTGTGTAAACATCGTGGCCAGCAGTGACCTCCCACTGTGTAAACATCGTGGCCAGCAGTGACCTCCCACTGTGTAAACATCGTGGCCAGCAGTGACCTCCCACTGTGTAAACATCGTGGCCAGCAGTGACCTCCCACTGTGTAAACATCGTGGCCAGCAGTGACCTCCCACTGTGTAAACATCGTGGCCAGCAGTGACCTCCCACTGTGTAAACATCGTGGCCAGCAGTGACCTCCCACTGTGTAAACATCGTGGCCAGCAGTGACCTCCCACTGTGTAAACATCGTGGCCAGCAGTGACCTCCCACTGTGTAAACATCGTGGCCAGCAGTGACCTCCCACTGTGTAAACATCGTGGCCAGCAGTGACCTCCCACTGTGTAAACATCGTGGCCAGCAGTGGCCTCCCACTGTGTAAACATCGTGGCCAGCAGTGACCTCCCACGGTGTAAACATCGTGGCCAGCAGTGACCTCCCACGGTGTAAACATCGTGGCCAGCAGTGACCTCCCACTGTGTAAACATCGTGGCCAGCAGTGACCTCCCACTGTGTAAACATCGTGGCCAGCAGTGGCCTCCCACTGTGTAAACATCGTGGCCAGCAGTGACCTCCCACTGTGTAAACATCGTGGCCAGCAGTGACCTCCCACTGTGTAAACATCGTGGCCAGCAGTGACCTCCCACTGTGTAAACATCGTGGCCAGCAGTGACCTCCCACTGTGTAAACATCGTGGCCAGCAGTGACCTCCCACTGTGTAAACATCGTGGCCAGCAGTGGCCTCCCACTGTGTAAACATCGTGGCCAGCAGTGACCTCCCACTGTGTAAACATCGTGGCCAGCAGTGGCCTCCCACTGTGTAAACATCGTGGCCAGCAGTGACCTCCCACTGTGTAAACATCGTGGCCAGCAGTGACCTCCCACTGTGTAAACATCGTGGCCAGCAGTGACCTCCCACTGTGTAAACATCGTGGCCAGCAGTGACCTCCCACTGTGTAAACATCGTGGCCAGCAGTGACCTCCCACTGTGTAAACATCGTGGCCAGCAGTGACCTCCCACTGTGTAAACATCGTGGCCAGCAGTGACCTCCCACTGTGTAAACATCGTAGCCAGCAGTGGCCTCCCACTGTGTAAACATCGTGGCCAGCAGTGACCTCCCACTGTGTAAACATCGTGGCCAGCAGTGACCTCCCACTGTGTAAACATCGTGGCCAGCAGTGACCTCCCACTGTGTAAACATCGTGGCCAGCAGTGACCTCCCACTGTGTAAACATCGTGGCCAGCAGTGACCTCCCACTGTGTAAACATCGTGGCCAGCAGTGACCTCCCACTGTGTAAACATCGTGGCCAGCAGTGACCTCCCACTGTGTAAACATCGTGGCCAGCAGTGACCTCCCACTGTGTAAACATCGTGGCCAGCAGTGACCTCCCACTGTGTAAACATCGTGGCCAGCAGTGACCTCCCACTGTGTAAACATCGTGGCCAGCAGTGACCTCCCACTGTGTAAACATCGTGGCCAGCAGTGACCTCCCACTGTGTAAACATCGTGGCCAGCAGTGACCTCCCACTGTGTAAACATCGTGGCCAGCAGTGACCTCCCACGGTGTAAACAAAACAATGGTGGTCTCACATGCGTGTGGCATCTCCCGCCCTCAACTTTCATGCCCTTGTGTATTGGTGTTAACTCTTCCCGCTTCTCATTTAGTGTAGTTTGGGTGTATCCAAGTTCTTCAGTGTAATTCGCTTTGCGAGGGGACAGGAAGCCTGTGTGTGTATCTGTACTAAGTTTAGGCATGTTGTTGTTGTTGTTGATTTAGGGGCGACGACGATCGTGGGATCGGATGCGCCCCGGCGTACCCATTAAGGGCGAATCGCGAAGCCAGGAAAGGTGGAACGCCAAGCCAAATCGCAAAACGAGTGACGCCAATCACTGGAAACTAATATGCCATACGGCAAATAAACGCACAGTCAGGCAGATGATTGGGGAGTCCCAGGAGTCCCTCAGGGTGACAAGCACTGGCCCCGCCCCACACAGAGAACACTGGGTAGCAAAACCAAAACTTTGCCCCTAACCAAAACGCAAAAGTCATCCAGCATCCCCCGGCCTAGCAGAAGCCGCCCACCACGGCTGAGGGCACACCAGGAGCCCATCAAGACCCGCCAACCCCCGGCACCTCTCGGCCAAGCCGGCCCCCGAACACCGTCACCCCGCCGGGAGAACAAGCCAGAACACGTAAAAAAAAGAAAATCTATCAACAATCCCGTGACCCAAGGCGAGATGTGCGCCAGGCGTCGAACAATCGGACCGTTGAAAAGGGATGCCAAACGGCAGTAGTAAAGCCAAAACGCGAAAACTAGACGTGATCAGGCGGCTTCCAGGCGGAGGAGGTGTCCAGACGTCCGCTCGGCGTCAAGGTTGAACCAGGAGTTATTTAGGCGTGTGTTTACACTCAAATTGTATGAGGGATGGGTCATACCCAATCACAGGCGAGTAGGCCTCTGACGTCATTCCCTTCAGAGCCAGCACTTGCCTCTCTCAAGGCAGGCCTCAGTATCTTACGAGACCAGAGTTAGGTAGGACCTCGGTAGGCCAGATATATAACTTGTTACCTTACTCAATAAACGGCTGAAGTGATCTACTGTGTATTCTCTACAATCCAGCAACAACCATACATCCAAGAAGGTAACGAATACGTGTATGAAGATCGTGCCAATGTCGACCTACTGACCCTCCCCAGGATGCCACCCACAACAGTTGCCATGTACTACAAATACAAATAATCACCAACAGAACCTAAACACCTAACCTAACCGGTGCCTAAATATGCACAATATGCTAAAATATAATATTAATTTATATCTGAGAAAATTCCTGTTTTGAATGAACAGAATATTAAAATTTATGAATGCGTCTTTAGGGTCGACCGCTGGACGGAATGGACTTGGTCTGAGGACGCATTCTTCATCACATCAATCGTTGCTGGAGCGAGGTGAACGGACGCAGCAGCTCCTTCACTCACTCCACGCCCATTCCAGAATCCACTGCGACCCGCTGAGGGGGTGGTACTGGCACACAGCAACGCTACCATGCGCCCCAAGCGCCATAAAATAAAGATCAGGGTCCTCTTCCTGACTGCCCGAAAATACACTGCGACCGAACTTCTTAAGGCCATTAAGACCTTCTCCAACACAACGCCAGACGACATCCGTCAAGCAGGTGACGAACTGGTGCTCTATTACACTGACGAAAATGACGTGGACACACTACACAATGCAACAAGATTGCTCAACAAGGAGTACATCTCACTCCGCTACCCAAAAAGATACCAGGCCGAACGAACAGTATATGTGAGCTACACCAGCCGCTGGATTTTAGACCACGGAATCGACGACATTGCACCTAACATCGAAATGGAAAACCCTCATCTTCGATTGGCACGTGTCACGTTCATCGGCGACGACGGTTCTCGCCCACCAACCATGAAACTGTAGTTCACAACACTAGCTGCGACGAACCTGGCAATCAAGCACGGAATCAACTGCTATGGCGTTAAGATACAGCCGCACAACATCAAGAAGGAACGGATATACGACATCCAGCAATGCTTTCGATGCTATGACTATTCTCATCCCACCAGCAAATGTCAACACCCAACCCAGAAGTGCAGCCTATGCGCCCAACATCACCACTTCACAAGCTGTGATTCAGACACCGTGTGTTGCCTGCTTTGCCAAGGTGACCATCCGGCAATCTCTCCTCGATGCCCGCGAAGGCAAGAGGTGATGGAACAAATGACCAAGGTGAAGAAAGCTGAATCAGCTGCGTCCGCCGTCGGCACCACCAGCATCGAAACACCTACCAGCCATCTGGAGGCCTTCCCTGTCCTACCAGGAGGCTCCACCCATCAAACACTCCAACCCTTCCACTGGGGCAGTATGGGCCAGACGGCCCCTGCCCCAAGAACACCCTCAGCCAGAGAAGGAATCGTTCCAGGCCTCATCAAGCTCGAAGAGCGACTTGCTGGGGACGACCATCACCGGCTCTTCATGATCCTTAAGCAACTGTATGCCACCAACGGCCTCGACACCATCATCGCCCCGGAAGAGCTATTCTCTGTCTCTACAAGAACGTCGTCTACCCAGACTCCAACAACACCCATTGTATCGGCAGCATAAGCTGAGACTGGTGCTACCAACCCACCGGCTACCAACGCAACTGTGGGAACGACAACCGAGGCTTCTCAACCTGGTCGTCCAATCCCACACACAGGCTGCACCCGGCTTACCCGTAAACAGGACTCCAGCGGCACCCAAGCCCAAGCCACCTCCCTCTGACGAGACCTTAGACTCGAATGAGGAAATCCACGTCGGTGGTACACCTCCATACAAACGAAACGACATCCACAACCCACCAGCCTCTTCGACGACCACGACCGACAGATCTGCCGTGTCAACACGCAGTACAGCACACACCAAGAAGAAACACAAGACGAAGAACTAGCATCCACTCTTGCTAAAGGAGTGGAAACTACAATCCCCTCTTTAGGGGGTAGGGACCTAATTATGCCCGTTTAGAACATCCACCAAGAATCAAGACCATTTCCAGCACCAGATAAAACGCCTCAAGCCGCCCCTGAAGACCCTCCTCTCGCCTCGCCGCCATGGAGTTGTTAGCATCGGCATCCCCTGGTATGCAGCGGGGTTAAGCCCTGGCTCTTTCTCCTTTCCACGACTTCAGCGCTTCCTCTCACCGGCTTCTCTTCAGCTTTACCCACTTCAATGCTTGCCTGAATGGTTGTCTTGTCCTGTATATATTCGGATTCGGATTCTGAGGACGGGTTGCCCACGTACTTCAAATACAAATAATCGCCAACAGAACTTAAATCTAACTTACGTCTACCTATACATATAATTGTTATGTATAATATTATTAATTTATATATTAGAACAAACCATTTTTTAATACCCAGTATGTTAAAATTTATGAATGCGTCTGGTGAGGACGGCCGCTGCTTCACGTAGCCTAGTGTGAGGACGGCCGCTGCTTCACGTAGCCTAGTGTGAGGACGGCCGCTGCTTCACGTAGCCTAGTGTGAGGACGGCCGCTGCTTCACGTAGCCTAGTGTGAGGACGGCCGCTGCTTCACGTAGCCTAGTGTGAGGACGGCCGCTGCTTCACGTAGCCTAGTGTGAGGACGGCCGCTGCTTCACGTAGCCTAGTGTGAGGACGGCCGCTGCTTCACGTAGCCTAGTGTGAGGACGGCCGCTGCTTCACGTAGCCTAGTGTGAGGACGGCCGAGACTGTATACTACAAATACAAATATTCGCCAACAAAACCTAAACACATAACCTAACTTAACCTACGCCTAACTATACATAAAACTTTAATATATAATAATATTAATTTATATATGAGAACAAACCTATTTTAATACACAATACGTTAAAAATTGATTAATGCGTCTCGCTGGGAGGGGGAGACGGCCGCCACTTTAACGAGCTTGACTGGAGACAGGTTGTAATGCAAATAATTGCCAACAGAACCTCAGCTAATTTAACCCAACCAATATATAACAATACGTAGAATTTTAATATATAATATTAATTTATATATGAGAAACCACCCATCATGAATGCACAGTGATAAAATAACGACTGCATCTTCGGGGTTGGCCGCCGCTTGGAGGAGCCGAGCCCGGGGGTCGTAGTGGAGGGTAAGCGTAACAGAAGAAAACAGACAAATCCTCCTTGGGGGTTATGAAGGAGAGAGAGAGAGAGAGAGAGAGAGAGAGAGAGAGAGAGAGAGAGAGAGAGAGAGAGAGAGAGAGAGAGAGAGAGAGAGAGAGAGAGTGTGTGTGTGTGTGTGTGTGTGTGTGTGTGTGTGTGTGTGTGTGTGTGTGTGTGTGTGTGTGTGTGTGTGTGTGTGTGTGTGTGTGTGTGTGTGTGTGTGTGTGTGTGTGTGTGTGTGTGTGTGTTACAGACTCGTCACCTTCGTCAGTGTGTAGAGTGGTAGTTTCAGCGCCATCTATGAGTCTGCACTCAAACTCCCCTGGAATGAACGCTACGTAGACAACGCCATCTATTGGTGGTGGCGTGACAGTGGCAAATGGCTCCATGGTTTCCTGCCTTGGCTAGACAAAGAGGTCATTGTGGATGACCTCCGGTGAGGCGGCGGATTAAGATCAGCGCCACCTAGAATGTGCTACGTGCATAATGTCAACTCCCCAGTGAGTAAGTGTTACCGCCTGGTCTCCCCAGTGTACCGTCCTGTTAACTGATGACGTATCATGTCTACAGAAGTGACGTGTGGAGGCAGCAGTACTGGAGAGGGCAGTTTACCTTGGGCAGTCTACGTTCTCTCGACTTAGTCCTGAAAGACGAATAAGTAAGATGCCGTCGTTCTGAGTCAGTGTGTTGACTGCTGTTTACGAAGTATTGGAAGAGATCGGCATAAATAAATAAATAAATAAATAAATAAATAAATAAATGTTTATTCAGGTAAGGTACATACATGCAAGAGATTTTTACAAAAATTGCTAGGTTTATAGATAGAGCTAGTACATACAATGCCTAAAGCCACTATTACGCAAAGCGTTTCGGGCAGGAAAAACATTAAAGACCAAATCTTAATACTAATTGAGTTTAAAGTATAAAATGTGTTGAGAACAAATAAAAGTAAAAATAAGAAAGGGGGGAACATGGCTGAAAAAGCAGCACAAATATAATTGGGTCGACAAACAGCAGTGTTTAAAAAAAAAAAAAAAAAAAAATAAAAAGATATGGGTTGACAATACAGGGGTAAGGTAGGTTACAGGGAATTTATTAGGTAGTGCTTCGTTTTTATCTTAAACTGGTTGAGAGAGGTACAGTCTTTAACATGGTTGGGAAGGTCATTCCACATTCTGGGTCCCTTGATTTGTAGAGCATTTCTAGTTTGATTAAGTCGTACTCTTGGAATATCAAAACTGTATTTGTTTCTGGTGTGGTGCTCATGGGTTCTGTTACAACCTTCAATGAAGCTTTTGAGGTCAGGATTGGCATTACAGTTCAGCGTTTTATATATGTATAATACACATGAGAGAATGTGCAGTGACTTAATATCTAACATATTCAGAGATTTGAGTAAAGGTACCGAGTGCAGTCTGGGGCCAGAGTTGGATATTGTCCTAACAGCAGCTTTGTGTTGCGTAATTAGAGGACGTAAATGATTTTGGGTAGTAGAACCCCAAGCACAAATACCATAGTTGAGATATGGATAGATGAGGGAGTAATAGAGCGTCACCAGGGCAGCATACCCCGGGACTGGCTTAGGGGAGAAACGGAAGACAGTGAGGTTCCTGTTGGGAAGCGCTGCTAGCCGGTCGCTATAGAGGCTTCTGCTAGGAGTTCGCGACCCTTGTATTGGTTGGTTTGTGGCCCTGATCAGCGAGTGGCTGAGGTCCTCTGACAGTTATCGTGGGGTATGTGCACCTCATGATATGGTCAGTGGGCTGGCCCACATAAAAGGTGAACTCGCCAGTGTTTCCCAGTACGGGTGGAAAAGGTACCGAGTGGGGAGAAATGCTCGGGTTGGCGAACACTGCATGTGAACGCCAGGTGCCCTGAGAGAGAGAGACCATGTATTTAAGTATAGTAAGTCTATTATATTTAAGGGTAAATAAATTGGTGAAGGGAATATAGTTTTGTTCACACTCCCCTTTATTTATTCATTGCACTATATAACCAAATCTTGAAAGCGTACTAGCAACTTGGGGGTCGGATACAACAAACAAGGTTCATCCCTCGAGAACCCGGTTACTGGCCCATAGTGACCGTAACAGAGAGAGCGAGCTTCTAAGTAAGAGCAACAGGATATCGGCCGTCCGTCAAGATACATAAGACAGCCTAGTTTAGCAGAGCGAGATAATTGAGGAGTGATGGTGGGAAGAAGTGGACCACAGTGTCTTGGGGCCATACAACTGTATGGGACTCTCTCTTCACTCTAATACTTCACTTGATTTGTCTGCCTTTTTGGTCCATCTTTCTGTAGCTGTCTATCTCACTGTTTATCTGTTTATCTGTTTATCTACCTGGTTCATGTATCTGTGTATGTGTTAGAATGTCGGCGTGTTTGCTCGTCTGTGTCTTTTTCTCCTTATCTCTTTATATTTATATTTGTCTTTCAATTAGTCTGTCTATTCTTTTTCCCCCTTGTGTCGGTCTGCCTGTCTATTTTACAGTCTGTCTGTCAGCTGCTTGCCCGTGTGTGTGTGTCCGTAGCTTTCTGCGGTAACCCGACGTGAACATTGGGGACGCGGAGACCCCGGCATTATGGTCACACAGATCACCCCCGTCTTCACTACACCCTCCCACGCCTCCACACTCTCTTATTGTCTTGAAGGATGGCACTCTGTGTGTGTGTGTGTGTGTGTGTGTGTGTGTGTGTGTGTGTGTGTGTGTGTGTGTGTGTGTGTGTGTGTGTGTGTGTGTGTGTGTATTCACCTATTTGTATTCACCTAGTTGTGTTTGCGGGGGTTGAACTTTGCTCTTTCGGCCCGCCTCTCAACTGTCAATCAACTATTTACTACTTTTTTTTTCCTCTCCACACCACACACACACACACACCCTCGTGTGTGTGTGTGTGTGTGTGTGTGTAGAAGTAGAGACAGACGAAGAGAGAGCAGAGAGAGGGGTAGAGACAGACGTAGAGAGAGATAGAGAGCGGCTAAGCGAGGGAGTATATATATTGCAGTACAGAGTAAAGAATGGGTAGGGAGGATATAGAGAAGACAGTAGTGTAGAGATGATACAGAGGAAATAGACTAGGGAAAAGATAGAGATATTAATTAAAGATATTAGAAATAACATAGAGTAGAGGACACTTTGAAAGTTGAACAAATCTATATTAAGTTAATTAAGAAACAACTGAATATATACAATTCGCAAATAAATCCCATTAACATCATATATATCAATGAGAAGTACTACAGGTACCAGAGTAGCTTGGGGATTACAGGTACCAGAGTAGCTTGGGGATTACAGGTACCAGAGTAGCTTGGGGATTACAGGTACCAGAGTAGCTTGGGGATTACAGGTACCAGAGTAGCTTGGGGATTACGGGTAGACCAGAGCAGCTTGGGGATTACGGGTAGACCAGAGCAGCTTGGAGATTACGGGTAGACCAGAGTAGCTTGGGGATTACGGGTAGACCAGATTAGCTTGGGGATTACGGGTAGACCAGAGTAGCTTGGGGATTACAGGTATAACTTGGACCGGCATCAGTAGAAGCCTCCGGACTTCCTGTGGATTCAGTGGAATCTCGGGTTGTGTAACTTATATTAAGTGGTTGTACAGGGGCGAGGTGCGCGACAGGGACTGCCTTCATCGCAGGTTCGAGTCACCTCGGTGCTCCGGTTGGTTTTGCTCAATAAATACAATGTATTAATGTTCATCCCTAACGCCCTAGAACGACGCGCTAATTGTTACTTTATGTACACGTTAACAGTGGACATGTAGGAGTGGAAGCTGGCAGACCCGCTGGCTGGTAATGATGGCATACCAGGTAGTGGTGGTAGTGGTGGTGGTGGTGGTGGTAGTGGTAATGGTGGTGGTAATGGTGGAGGTAGTGGGGGTGGTAATTTTAGTGGTGGTAGTGATAGTGGTTGTCTTTTCCTTATGAAGTAGATACTTTCTAGTCTCCTTTCTTCCTTTCCCAGCCTCATTACCTTGCACTTATTGGGGTCGAATTTTAGCAACCATTTGTCTTCCCACTCCTAGAGTTTATCAAGGTCTTCGTGTAACTTTCCGAAGTCTTCTGAGTCTTCTACATTCCTCGTCAGCTCTGCGTCGCCTGCAAACATTGACATGTACGAGCTCACTCCCTCCGGCAGGTCCTTCACATAAATTAGGAACAAAAGTGGTGTCAGGTCGCAGCCTTGGGGACCCCACTTGTCTCAGTCCTCCAGCTCCACGCTTCTCTGAGACTCTTGTTTGCTCACCTTCGGTTGTAGTTGGTAATACTTCGCTATTATTTTCTTCAAATGTAAAGGAGCTTAGATGTGGTGGTAAAATATCCCTGATTGGCCAAGGGAACCTAACTAGACGAGACAGTACCCAGGACTTATATTAGATGGACATTGACTGGCTGATGAGAGTCCACAACTGCAATGGCAAATAAACGGTGATTTGCTGACAGGAGTAGCCCAAGAGAAATGATAGATGGACTTTGACTGGCTGAGGAAACTAGCCCGGGAGTAAGAGTAGAGGATCGCTGGTTGGCTGAGAGAGGGAAGGTGTGTGATGGTAGGTGAGCAAGCAGCCTGGAGGGCCTGCCAGTCTAGCCTCAGCTGGCAGCAACAGCTGGAGTGGTGGTGGCAGCTCTGACGCACTCTTCCCGCAGTTTAACGCACTCAACACAAGTGTGAGCCAGTGTTACACTAGTGTGAGTAAATGTAGTGAAGTAGGTGACCTGATGCGGGTGTGTGCAGTGAGAGCACACAACACGTGTGCTCTCACTCCTCTAACACACCCATGTCACTTTATTCTACCCGCAACCTGCACTTATTTACACTAATTTATTATTGAGATTATTATTGCTCTATTACATTTATTATTGTAACTATTATTCTAATTCTTATTCTTATTATTTGTATAATTAGTCATTGCCATTCCTTAGTGAAGTATGAGCGATCTGAACTCAAAATAGACCTGAATGTTTTTATATGAGAAGTGAGTGTGAATGTGTTACCAAGATCATGACCCGTCATGACTCGCCCTCTCCCCCAGAGATCACCCAGCATGACTCGAGCCAGCCCGTGGGCGGTGTGGGCGTGTGTGTGGGTGATGACCACCACCCTGGCCGCCCAGGTCCAGGGCCAGGCCCTAAAGGGTGACCCCGGGGAGCCTGGTGACCTCGGGGTGGACCTGTCCCGCTACGGGGCGACGCGGGAAGGCAGGTCGAGGGCCAAGAGGTACTACCTCACCCTACCCTACCCAACTACACTCATTATGAACAACAAGATCAAGATACCCGTCTTCAGCAAGTTTAAAAATAACATTTGTGAGTGATGTTGTGTATTGTGTTATGCTGACCGGATCTCTCTCTCTCTCTCCGCATGTGTCTTACAGGGTCGAGGTCCTCTACTTCAAAATCAAATCAAAAATCAAAATGTTTATTCAGGTAAACGTACATACATAGAAAATGAGTTATAAACATAATGTTGGGTTTATAGATAGATCAAGTACATACAATACCTAAAGCCACTAATACGCACAGCGTTTCGGACAAGTCTATATACTTGGTCTATCTACCAGCGTCTATGAGCGTATGTACCAGTAGTTGGCAGTCTGTGTACGCGTAAATGTTAATCTCACATTCTATGAGCTCATATCTCAATGATATTATATACACGAGTCTATGTCAATCTATATGTAGTTATATATGTATTTATTTACCCCATGAGTACATATGGTCCCTTGAGTCTAGTACTGTGGCTATGTACATCTGTCAAGTTTTCTGTCTATACATGTTTGCCCCCCCCTCCTGCTCCACTTCCAGTTCCTCTGGTCATCCCCCCGTCTCCCCCCACCCCATGGGCCCCATCCCCCATACTCCCCCCCCCCAACAACCACTTACAGGTGAATGAGGTGATCAGTTCGAGCTGGTCCCCCCCCCCCGACCCACATCCGGAGCCGTGTTACTGTACAGTCGTCACCGTAGGGAGGCCCACGCCCCCCTACACCCTCCCACACGCCCCCTACACCCTCCTTGACCCCCCTACACCCCCTTGACCCCCCTGCACCCTCCTTGACCCCCTACATCCACCCTCACTCTCCTGTACCCCACCCAGAGTCTGTGTACCTTGAGCTGACGTCATGTGTGTGTGTGTGTACCTTGAGCTGACGTCATGTGTGTGTGTACACCTTGAGCTGACGTCATGTGTGTGTACCTTGAGCTGACGTCGTGTATGTGTACCTTGAGCTGACGTCATGTGTGTGTGTGTGTACCTTGAGTTGACGTCGTGTATGTGTACCTTGAGCTGACGTCATGTGTGTGTGTGTGTACCTTGAGCTGACGTCGTGTATGTGTACCTTGAGCTGACGTCATGTGTGTGTACCTTGAGCTGACGTCGTGTGTGTGTGTGTGTGTACCTTGAGCTGACGTCGTGTGTGTGTACCTTGAGCTGACGTCATGTGTGTGTGTGTGTACACCTTGAGCTGACGTCATGTGTGTGTGTACACCTTGAGCTGACGTCATGTGTGTGTACCTTGAGCTGACGTCGTGTATGTGTACCTTGAGCTGACGTCATGTGTGTGTGTGTGTACCTTGAGCTGACGTCGTGTGTGTGTGTGTGTGTGTACCTTGAGCTGACGTCGTGTGTGTGTACCTTGAGCTGACGTCATGTGTGTGTGTGTGTGTACCTTGAGCTGACGTCATGTGTGTGTGTGTACCTTGAGCTGACGTCGTGTGTGTGTACCTTGAGCTGACGTCATGTGTGTGTGTGTACCTTGAGCTGACGTCATGTGTGTGTACCTTGAGCTGACGTCATGTGTGTGTGTGTACCTTGAGCTGACGTCATGTGTGTGTACCTTGAGCTGACGTCATGTGTGTGTGTGTACCTTGAGCTGACGTCATGTGTGTGTACCTTGAGCTGACGTCATGTGTGTGTGTGTACCTTGAGCTGACGTCATGTGTGTGTACCTTGAGCTGACGTCATGTGTGTGTACCTTGAGCTGACGTCATGTGTGTGTGTACACCTTGAGCTGACGTCATGTGTGTATGTGTTCCTTGAGCTGACGTCATGTGTGTGTACCTTGAGCTGACGTCATGTGTGTGTGTACACCTTGAGCTGACGTCATGTGTGTGTGTACACCTTGAGCTGACGTCATGTGTGTATGTGTTCCTTGAGCTGACGTCATGTGTGTGTACCTTGCAGCTGGAGCGTTCAAGGGGTTCGTGCGCGTGGTGTACACACTGCCCAGCGACATAGTGTCAGCGGGCAGGAGCAACATTGACAGCGACCGCCTCATGGCTTATAATTCCATCGAATCTATATTTTCCAAGTATGACTATTTTCATTATTGTATGTTCATAGTGCAGTTTTTCCTAATTAATTTTATTGTCTAAATTATTGTTATTCATGTTTTACTTATATTTGTGTTTTTAAGTAAAATCGTTATTTTCGGATAGGATTTTGATTTTCAAACTGTAAGAAATTGTTTTTTGGCGTTTTCTGTTTGAAGCTAAATAGTAAAGAGTATTATTTTACTATTCAGGGCATTTATGGGCGTAGTTATTTGTTATGTGAAGTGACGTCTTCCGCTCCTTCTGTGACACAACTGCTGCTACACTTACTACGACACTTACCGCTACAACCTCTACTCCCACCACCACTATAACTACCGTCAACACTTCTGCTATAAATACTACCACTAACCACCACCACTAACTACCTCCACCACTAGCTACCACCACCACTAACTACCACTAACTACCACCAACAGTCTCGGCATCAACGGAAGAGAGTGCTTACTGAAGGCCATTTGCGAAGTGGCTGAAGAACCAGTTGACAATTACGGCATCGTTGGGGAGCTGCTTGCCCTCATTCTGTCGTAAGTACTCTCCTTGCCCAAGTTTTCTCTTAAGTTCTCTCCTTGCCCCCGTGAACCAGAATTTGCTTAAATGTCAACAACCATGCATTGAGTACGTACTTACTAGTGTTTTAGTGCCCTAATATCTACCAGACAAGGGTTAAGCAAACTCAAGTCTGATCCACACATATATATTCTAAAACTGTACAAACCTATGGAGAGTGAGAGAGCGTGTCTGGTCTCATGTTCGTTGTTCTTCCGCTGGTCGGTTGCCTCACTTCTGCTCCTCTGCCGTTTTCTCTAAACTCCGCCGTGTTGTAGGGGGAACTTAAGCTCCTGCTTAAGGTTGTTGGACGCCACCTCTGCCTCTGGCACTGCATTGGAGAACGCTACTCCTTAGTACGTAACGCTGAGGTACCCTACCCTACGCTACCCTGGGGTACCCTAGAGTACACTACCCTGGGGTAACTTATAAGGCGTGTTCGCAGGAGGAATAATTGTTGAAATATTTAATGATTTAAATAGAGATGAGAGGGAGAGAACCGGCATCCATCATCCCCAGGCAGCGTATACACACACACACACACGTGTGGGGCCTCGTGGCTGAGTGGACAGCGCTCTGGGGTTGTAGTCTTACGGATTCCCGGCAGAGGCAAAAACAAATGGGTAGAGTTTCTTTCACCCTGGTGCACCTGTTCACCTAGCAGTAAATAGGTACCTGGGAGTTAGACAGCTGCTACGGGCTGCTTCCTAGGGATGTGTGTGTGTGTTAGAAATATATGTAGTAGACATAATAGAGGAAAAATAAATTGGTTAGAAAGGCGGGGTCCAAGAGCTAACAGCTCGATTCTGCAGACACAAATAGTAAATCAAAACAGTAAATACACACACCCACACACACACAATTACTAATATTTTTAGCTTTAATTATTTGTATTACTATTTTTAAGTGTTCCTGCTTTTATTATTATTATTATTATTATTATTATTATTATTATTATACAACGTTATTTAATTTATTAATAACTATGTACAAATTTGTATCCCCTGGGCAGCAAGTGTTATTTTGTAATTATGACTCCAGAGTCTAGAAGATGGCTGTTATTCCCCTCAAACTTTGCTTGGACCCCTTGTCTGAGACACCTTAGGGAGGACGTCTTGAAGGCACCTGAAGGTTGCCGACTTTATCTAAACCATTGTCACAACCTTCAGGTGCCTTCAAGACGTCCTCCCTAAGGTGTCTCAGACAAGGGGTCCAAGCAAAGTTTGAGGGGAATAACAGCCATCTTCTAGACTCTGGAGTCATAATTACAAAATAACACTTGCTGCTTAGGGACAAAAAAAAAATAGTTTGAGTGTATTAACGCCTTGTGAACCACGCTGCCAACCTCCCCTCACACTGCTTGCCTTCCTCGCCTGTCTGCCTCTCCCACCTGCCTGCCTCTCCCGCCTGCCTGCCTCTCCCGCCTGCCTGCCTCTCCCGCCTGCCTGCCTCTCCCGCCTGCCTGCCTCTCCCGCCTGCCTGCCTCTCCCGCCTGCCTGCCTCTCCCGCCTGCCTGCCTCTCCCGCCTGTCTGCCTCTCCCGCCTGCCTGCCTCTCCCGCCTGTCTGCCTCTCCCGCCTGCCTGCCTCTCCCGCCTGTCTGCCTCTCCCGCCTTTCTGCCTCTCCCGCCTGCCTGCCTCTCCCGCCTGCCTGCCTCTCCCGCCTGTCTGCCTCTCCCGCCTGTCTGCCTCTCCCGCCTGCCTGCCTCTCCCGCCTGTCTGCCTCTCCCGCCTGCCTGCCTCTCCCGCCTGTCTGCCTCTCCCGCCTGCCTGCCTCTCCCGCCTGTCTGCCTCTCCCGCCTGTCTGCCTCTCCCGCCTGCCTGCCTCTCCCGCCTGTCTGCCTCTCCCGCCTGTCTGCCTCTCCCGCCTGTCTGCCTCTCCCGCCTGTCTGCCTCTCCCGCCTGTCTGCCTCTCCCACCTGCCTGCCTCTCCCACCTGCCTGCCTCTCCCACCTGCCTGCCTCTCCCGCCTGCCTGCCTCTCCCGCCTGCCTGCCTCTCCCGCCTGCCTGCCTGCCTCTCCCGCCTGCCTGTCTCTCCCACCTGCCTGCCTCTCCCGCATAATCCTACCTTTCGTGCCGTCGTCCACGCAGGCCCAGCCACGGCCTGACCACGGCCCAGGAGGAGCTGAAGGAGCACTGTGAGGCTGAGCGCTACGGCAGGAGTGCGGGCAACTGTAACCTCGCCTACTCCTCCTGCCCCTTCAACCTGCCAGACCTCCTCACCTCAGGACTCTCACTCCTCGATGGCTCTCTCTCCGGATTTTCCAAGCTCTGAGGTATCCTAGGCTGCTGAACGACTTTCACTCAGGGCTCGAACCAAGGTCCTCTGCTCTGAAAAAGTTTATACGGCCCATTCTCATGTCAGGCTTGTCCAAGCGGTGACAGACCCCAAAAATGCATTTTATCGTTCTATTGGATGAATGTTATCCAAAATTATTGTGTATTTATCTTTGAAATTCTGTTATTGCTACTTGATATGTAACTGAAAGCACTATTCTCAACAAAGACAATATTTCAAGTAAGAAAATGACGAATAAACGGAAGTATATGTAAAACGAAGTCAAATTACACTATAGAATGAAAAAGCAGTGTAAAGGATGCAGGAGTAATCTGTTGTTGTTTAAGATTCGCTACTAGGAACAAAAAGTTCCAGTTGCACGGGCTATGGCGAGCCCGTAGTTATAGGAGTAATATCGGAAGATCTTACTAACAAATTCCATATATAGGCAAAACAACACCATCCCTTTCAAGAAGCTTAACAATGCACAAGCAACAAGGCAATTAAGGAACATGTAGTCTCTACACATAACTAGACCATCACCAGAGATGGTCTGGTGATGAACCCGTCTGTGGTGTTGAAAGAGATGATTACTATGGAACCGCCTACCCGCCGTTCCTTAGGTTTATAACCCTGTAGGTAACAAAGCATCTCCTGTTTTCTGTCCTGTATTATAGCTTTAAGTTGCTGTTCCTTCTGTGTGTTACAGTATGGCTTGTTGAGCTTAAACCTGTTGGCCTTGTATGTGTTGCAGTGTGGCTTGAGCATACAGCTGTTGTATGCGTTACATCTGTCATTTTAAAGAAGTGGTCTGTTGTGTAAAATATAATCTTTATTATCGATCAAAGTGAGAGATTAATCGCCTTCTTACCAAATGTAAACTGTGTCAACAAAATTATTCGCACACCCTCCGTCACTATGTGATGGAGTGCGAAAAGATACGTGAATTCAGAGACAATTCTATAACCAATGTATTAACGATGTGTCAATATTTCGTTCAAAATGATCTGCTACCAAAAATTTTAGCCAAATATCCCCAGTTTGCTAACTGTAGGTAGTAACTAAGAGTGATTGTAAGCTATCCACCGCTGCCCACTGGATGGGGGGGCGGTGTGCAGGACAAACATATCAATTGTGACACTAGGCTCTCCACATATGTCAGTTGCTTAACTTAGAAACTGTACTTGTGGTCGATCTCGAACCCATTGTTCATGTGACGACTTATACTGAATTTTGTAACTAGCTCATCAAGATTGTAACTTGCTTAGCTAAATGAATTGTGGGGTTCAGTCCCTGAGCCCATTATGTGCCTCTGTAACCCTTTCCACTACCGCCCACAAGATGGGTATGGGGTGCATAATAAATGAACTAAACTAACTTCTTTATCAAATGTGTTGCAAATGTAAATGATCTTTAATAAACTTTAAGTATAAGGTGCACACAATTGACTTTATTCAATGCAAATTAATAACTATCTAAAATATCATATTTCCACATCTTGAGATAATAAAAACGAATTACTTATTGTTAATCGTTTACTTGTATAAAGTAATCAATATAAAAGTTACAAAATCATTCTTACAAAAATACATTTTACTTGTGTAGTGAGAAGATAATTGAGGTAATTATGGTGATAGCAATGGTGGTGATAGTGTTGATGGTGATGGTAATAGTGATGGTAATGGTGACAGTCACAGCGGTGCTAGTTACCGGGGGTGATGGTAGTGATTGTGTTGATGGTGATGGTAATAGTGATGGTAATGGTGACAATCATGGCGGTGCTAGTGACTGGGATGATAGTGATGGTGGTGAGTGAAATACTGACTGTCGCACGCATATAGTGGTTGTGGTGACGAAAGCGGCGGCGGTGATGAAGGTGATGATGGTGATTGAAGCAATGAGAATAAACATATATAATTGAGTTTTAGTTTGACTGCAAAGCGCTCAGACTGATAGCAGTTTGGTGATAAAATAGTGAAATAACTCTAGACATGAGAAGATATTCAGGTACCAGTCCACCAGTCACCAGCTGGCTCTCTCAGATCTCTCTCCCAGCTGCTTGAGTTGGAGCTTCACTGTAACTTTACGTGAGTTCTGAGAGCTGTGACGAGGTTGGCAGCAACTTTCTTGCTGGTGCGCACCAGGAGACGCATGAGGGCTCTGAGGGCTGACCACAGCAGCAGGAGCAGCAGAACAGCGACGGTCACCAGGACACCTGCCACATCGAGCAGCAGGTATTGGTAGAGTGGCATGTCGACCGCCGCCGACCTCAGGTGTTGACCGCCTCCGAACCGCAAGATGTGCTCGGTCCAGTAGACAGCTCTGTCCAGGGGTAGTGAGTCTTGGTGACGGAGCAGCTGTGACCTCTCCTCCACCCTCCTGCGGTAGTCTTCCTTCTCCACAACGCTCCTGATGGCCTGGTAAACTGCTTTCTCTGTCAGTGTCTCCAGCGTCAGCCCAACGCCCAAGCCCAAAGTCACTGCCTGACGCACGTTGAGAGGCTGGTCACTCATGAGGGGCAGTCCCACTATGGGCACGTTATGGTAGACGGCTTCCTGCAGGGACAGCAGACCTCCATGCGTCAGGAAGGCGCGCACGCGTTCGTGTCCCAGCACGTCCTGCTGTGGCAGCCATGCCCGGGTCATGACATTAGACGGCAGGTCAGCAATGGCGCCGCCCTCCCACTTCCACACTATCCGGTAGGGAAGGCGGCCAAACGCTGCCACCAGCGAGTGAAGAACTGCGGTAGGAAGTTGTTCACTGCGGATGTGAGAGCCAAGACTGAAGAGCACCACTGGCACTGGTGACGAGTCCAGGAAGTGACGCAGCTGGGCATCCTGTAGTGGACGAGCTGGGCGGCAGTGCATGGCACCCACCTCTACCACGTTGGGCATGAGGGGGCGCGGATGCCCCAGAGAGTAATGAGAGTTAACCATCACCAGCGACACGTTCTTCTCCACCTCCGTCAGCGACACCGTCGGGTCTCCCAGAAACCTCTGTACAACACCGTCCAGTCTGTTCAACACCAGTTGTCTCCGCAGGTAAGGACTCGCCAACCTGTTAACGACAAGAGAACACGTGTTAGTCTTAATTGTGTCGGAGCTTTGTGTATATTACTATATTGTATAGCACTTGTATATATCACTGTATGGTATAGCACTGTTGTATGGTCATTGTGGAGTGTATGATGGAGAATTGCGTGTATAACTGTGGTGTGTATGCGTAATGGAGGTGTATGGGTGTATGGAGGATGACTGTGGAGTGTATGATAAATTAGTATGTGCAGGAGACAGGAGCCACAACTCACCTGACGATGGTGTTGAAGGTTCGCTCCCAGAGACTCATGTGGGCGCCGTAGCTGAGGTACTGGTTGGGGATGTAGGCAGGATTCTCCGGGTTTCCCAGCAGGTCTGCTGTCCATGGTGTCAGGCCGGACGTGGTCACGTAGATGAACGGCGCCTTGAACTTGTGTACCAGGGCCAGTCCGCACTCGTTCATGAATGCCGGCAGGAGGATTAGGTCTGGCTTGGTGGCCCATGCGCTCTGTACGCCAGAATCACGCAGAAAGGCGTCGCAGTACTCCGGCAGGTTACGCACAATCTTCTTCATCACTTCGGAGTTCACATCTCTGCCACCACTGGCTTCCCGCATCTTGAAGACATCGAAGCCGCCCGTCACTTTACGGATGGTTTCCCAGGCGTCTGCGGCCACCAGGTCGGTGTAAGAGCGTGAAGAATTAGCGGCGGAAGAAGCGTGAAGAGACGCAATGACGACATCGTGGCCTCGGGCGCCGAGAGCCTCAGCCAGCGGTGTTAATATGTTCTTGTGGGAAGCAGAGCCCAAGGGCAGCACCATCAGCACCCGCGACCCTTCACACACACCCGTCAGGGCAATGATCAGTAGCAAGAGCTTCATCGCTAACTTCTCACTAGCAATCTAGTTTTGAAGTGTGACCTCGATATCAGCACGCGGCCACTAAATTGTTGGCTGTAATTACAGCAGCTTGTGAAGTGTAGGACAGGACAGTTGGCACGGTTATGTTTGAGTGAGCTAACATTTTCTCTTACATACTCGGGCTGGGAGGAGGCGGCCCAGCTGCTTATTGGCTGCCAGGTTCGTCTCGCCACTTCTTATCACCTACCAATAACAGAATAATTTCCCTCTTTTCCTGTTTATGGCCAAGCTCGCATAGCTCGTGATAACTTGAGAGAAAGTTACAAACAAGGAAAGTATGTCTCAAAACCCTTTATCAGGACAGCAAACCCACGAGTCAGGTGGACGCAAGAGTAGCAGCGGTTCCCTCAACTGGTACACCCCCATGTGGCCACAGCTGCGACATGTTCAATATGCACCACCCATCACCCAAGTATAACAATGCCATTGTCTAACTTACAAACCAGCCTGTGCTTAGACTGTTGTACCATGATGCTCAGAGTACTTCTTCTGTTGTATAATGATGCTCAGAGTACTTCTTCTGTTGTATAATGATGCTCAGAGTACTTCTTCTGTTGTATAATGATGCTCAGAGTACTTCTGTTGTATTATGATGCTCAGAGTACTTCTTCTGTTGTATAATGATGCTCAGAGTACTTCTGTTGTATTATGATGCTCAGAGTACTTCTTCTGTTGTATTATGATGCTCAGAGTACTTCTTCTGTTGTATTATGATGCTCAGAGTACTTCTTCTGTTGTATTATGATGCTCAGAGTACTTCTTCTGTTGTATTATGATGCTCAGAGTACTTCAACTGTTGTATTATGATGCTCAGAGTACTTCAACTGTTGTATTATGATGCTCAGAGTACTTCTTCTGTTGTATTATGATGCTCAGAGTACTTAAACTGTTGTACCATGATGCTCAGAGTACTTCAACTGTTGTATTATGATGCTCAGAGTACTTCTTCTGTTGTATTATGATGCTCAGAGTACTTCTTCTGTTGTATTATGATGCTCAGAGTACTTCTTCTGTTGTATTATGATGCTCAGAGTACTTAAACTGTTGTACCATGATGCTCAGAGTACTTAAACTGTTGTACCATGATGCTCAGAGTAAATTGCTTGAATGAATAATTGCAAAAGCCATTCGTCTTCATCTTGAAAATATGGATTAATAAATGATTCATAACATGGTTTTACTAACGGTCGTTCATGTTTCACAAATTATACTATAATTATCCAGCATAATTGAGTTAGTTGATAGTGGTAAGGTTTGTGATGTTGTGTACCTTGACTTTAGCAAAGCTTTCGATACAGTGCCACATGAAAGACTGAGTAAAAAGATAGAGGCTCACGGTATTGGAGGATGCTATATTAAGTTGGACTAGTGCATGGTTATAACAAATGAAACGAAGAGTTAGTAAAAATGGAGTTGTCAGAGTGGGAAAATGTTGTAAGTAGGGTGTCCCAAGGCTCTGTCCTGGGACCTCTGTTATTTACAATATATATCAATTATTTAGATTAAGGATTGAGCAGAAATATTTGTAAATTTGCAGACGATAAGAAAATTCGGCAGGAAATAATCTCAGACGATTATAAATCACTTCAATGCGATCTAAATAGGCTTTTGAAATAGTTGAAAGATTGGTTGATGTAGTTTAATGCTGGCAAATGTAAGGTTCTGAGACTAGGTATTGATAGTTATAAGATATCAGGTGGATGTTGTTGAAATTGCGAAGTTGATTGCAAAAAAGATCGGGGGGTTACGATTAGTAAGAATTTAAAGTCAAATAATCTATGCATAAATGTTCGAAATAAGGCAAATGGGGCACTGGGATATATTTCTAGAAGCGTTAGCAATAAAGCACCTGGTGTTATTCTTCAGCTATATCTTGCTCTTATTAGGCCCATTAAAATTATGCACTTCAATTTTGGTCGGCATACTATAGATTGGATATAAATTCACTGGAATGCGTCCAGCGTAGGATGACAAAGTTATTCCGGCAAATTTGGAATCTTCGATATGAAGAGAGATTGATAAAGCTCAATTTACATTCTCTAGAAGAGAAGAGTCAGGGTGACAAGACTGGGACAGATTACCTGGTAACATAATACACGTAGGATCCCTTGATTGTTTCAGGCGTAGGTTAGACACATATATGAATGAGTTTGGGTGGATAGCAATAGAAGCTGCAACGTACAGGCCAATATTCCTTCTGCAGTTTCCTTGATTCTTATGTTCTTATATCTATTAGCTTTACGAGGAGAGGAGGGGGGGATAAGATCTTTAAAATGGATGTGGATCTTATCTTGAGGTTATCTTGAGATGATTTCGGGGCTTTACTGTCCCCGCGGACCGGTCCTCGACCAGGCCTCCACCCCCAGGAAGCAGCCCGTGACAGCTGACTAACTCCCAGGTACCTATTTTACTGCTAGGTAACAGGGGCATAGGGTGAAAGAAACTCTGCCCATTGTTTCTCGCCGGCGCCTGGGATCGAACCCAGGACCACAGGATCACAAGTCCAGCGTGCTGTCCGCTCGGCCGACCGGCTCCCTGATGGATGGGGGGGAGACAGACTATCCCGGGCACTGCCGGGTATCCTTCCTAGTTAGTTATCAATTAATTTCTTAGGCTGCAAGCTATAGGATAAATACAGCAATACAATGATTAATGGTTAAGATGGGCTCCAAGAACCGCAGCTCGTAGCGCACAAAGACACTGGTGAGTCCAGAAGAAACTATATGTGGATTATGGGTAGTACGATAGAACCTAAGTGGATAATATCCAACTATACAGATCGGTCGTGGGCTATGAGGCTGCCCATGAGCTGAAGCTCAACCGCCGCCACCAAAGGAATATACACGCACAAGACGAAACCGTATATTTTGTTTGGTCATAATACTGGTATGCTATACTGGTATATCATTATTGTAAAAAGGAAGGCTATAGTTTTTCGAGGTTACCCTAGCATTTGTTTAGTTAATGTTTTGACCACAGACATGGTCATACATCTATACAATACTACCGAGCAAATATAGTTTCTTCTGTCCTCCACTGAAAGGGTTAGAGGTCAGCTAGACATCATATACTAATGTCTAGTATATTGAACACTCAAGCACAGGAGGAGAATATTGTGTGTTTACAGTGCTAACCAGGATACATACAGTCTTGTCTGTCACACACAGTGCTGGGAGAGACAGTCTTGTCTGTCACACACAGTGCTGGGAGAGACATTCTTGACTGTCTTACACAGTGCTGGGAGAGACAGTCTTGTCTGTCTTACACAGTGCTGGGAGAGACATTCTTGACTGTCTTACACAGTGCTGGGAGAGACATTCTTGACTGTCTTACACAGTGCTGGGAGAGACAGTCTTGTCTGTCTTACACAGTGCTGGGAGAGACAGTCTTGTCTGTCTTACACAGTGCTGGGAGAGACATTCTTGTCTGTCTTACACAGTGCTGGGAGAGACAGTCTTGACTGTCTTACACAGTGCTGGGAGAGACAGTCTTGTCTGTCTTACACAGTGCTGGGAGAGACATTTTTGTCTCTCTTACACAGTGCTGGGAGAGACATTCTTGTCTGTCTTACACAGTGCTGGGAGAGACAGTCTTGTCTGTCTTACACAGTGCTGGGAGAGACATTTTTGTCTCTCTTACACAGTGCTGGGAGAGACATTCTTGTCTGTCTTACACAGTGCTGGGAGAGACAGTCTTGTCTGTCTTACACAGTGCTGGGAGAGACATTTTTGTCTCTCTTACACAGTGCTGGGAGAGACATTTTTGTCTCTCTTACACAGTGCTGGGAGAGACATTTTTGTCTCTCTTACACAGTGCTGGGAGAGACATTCTTGTCTGTCTTACACAGTGCTGGGAGAGACATTTTTGTCTCTCTTACACAGTGCTGGGAGAGACATTCTTGACTGTCTTACACAGTGCTGGGAGAGACAGTCTTGTCTGTCTTACACAGTGCTGGGAGAGACAGTCTTGTCTGTCTTACACAGTGCTGGGAGAGACATTTTTGTCTCTCTTACACAGTGCTGGGAGAGACATTCTTGTCTGTCTTACACAGTGCTGGGAGAGACAGTCTTGTCTGTCTTACACAGTGCTGGGAGAGACATTCTTGACTGTCTTACACAGTGCTGGGAGAGACATTCTTGTCTGTCTTACACAGTGCTGGGAGAGACAGTCTTGTCTGTCTTACACAGTGCTGGGAGAGACAGTCTTGTCTGTCTTACACAGTGCTGGGAGAGACATTCTTGACTGTCTTACACAGTGCTGGGAGAGACATTCTTGACTGTCTTACACAGTGCTGGGAGAGACATTCTTGTCTGTCTTACACAGTGCTGGGAGAGACATTCTTGTCTGTCTTACACAGTGCTGGGAGAGACAGTCTTGTCTGTCTTACACAGTGCTGGGAGAGACAGTCTTGTCTGTCTTACACAGTGCTGGGAGAGACAGTCTTGACTGTCTTACACAGTGCTGGGAGAGACAGTCTTGTCTGTCTTACACAGTGCTGGGAGAGACAGTCTTGACTGTCTTACACAGTGCTGGGAGAGACAGTCTTGACTGTCTTACACAGTGCTGGGAGAGACAGTCTTGACTGTCTTACACAGTGCTGGGAGAGACAGTCTTGACTGTCTTACACAGTGCCGGGAGAGACATTCTTGTCTCTCTTACACAGTGCCGGGAGAGACATTTTTGTCTCTCTTACACAGTGCTGGGAGAGACATTCTTGTCTGTCTTACACAGTGCTGGGAGAGACAGTCTTGTCTGTCTTACACAGTGCTGGGAGAGACATTTTTGTCTCTCTTACACAGTGCTGGGAGAGACATTCTTGACTGTCTTACACAGTGCTGGGAGAGACATTCTTGTCTGTCTTACACAGTGCTGGGAGAGACAGTCTTGTCTGTCTTACACAGTGCTGGGAGAGACATTTTTGTCTCTCTTACACAGTGCTGGGAGAGACATTCTTGACTGTCTTACACAGTGCTGGGAGAGACATTCTTGTCTGTCTTACACAGTGCTGGGAGAGACATTCTTGACTGTCTTACACAGTGCTGGGAGAGACAGTCTTGACTGTCTTACACAGTGCTGGGAGAGACAGTCTTGACTGTCTTACACAGTGCTGGGAGAGACATTCTTGACTGTCTTACACAGTGCTGGGAGAGACATTTTTGACTGTCTTACACAGTGCTGGGAGAGACATAAGAACATAACAATCAAGATAACTGCAGAAGGACTATTGAAACTGCAGAAATACGTGTCAGCTCCTACTAAGTCATTAGCCTCGGCAGGCCGGGTTCATGGGTGTGTCCCGTCAGGTTGGATAAAACAGTCGCATTTATTACGGAGTGGCGATTCGTGAGAACAAGCTGCTTTACCATCCCTCCAAATTAATATTAGGCCCACATTTCCTGGAGGAATCATCTTGGTTATCTGCTATCTCTGTGATATCACCTAGGGACGACGAGATAGCATCAGCCGGGAATTTCTGCTACCTCTCATACCGCCTTCCCTCACTGGTACTTACCTGTCAGGGACGACCTGTCAGGGACTACCTGTCAGGGACTACCTGTCAGGGACTACCTGTCAGGGACTACCTGCCAGGGACTACCTGCCAGGGACTACCTGTCAGGGACTACCTGTCAGGGACTACCTGCCAGGGACTACCTGCCAGGGACTACCGGTCAGGGACTACCGGTCAGGGACTACCGGTCAGGGACTACCTGTCAGGGACTACCTGTCAGGGACTACCGGTCAGGGACTACCTGTCAGGGACTACCGGTCAGGGACTACGGGAGAGTGACGTCCGGCACTTCATGTCCCGCCAACTAGCCCTGTTGGTCTGGAGGCAAATGTTTGTTGTAGTGGTTGTGAGATGCGTGTAGTGGTAGGGGACGGGATGTACTGTATGGTGTATTTAGTACCTGGTGTTGGTGGATGGTATCGGTGGTGGTAGGGGATGACAGGTGTACTCACCTATTTGTGCCTGCGGGATCGAGCTATAGCTCTTGGACCCCCGCTTGTCTAGCTGCTGGTTGCCTAACGCAATGATTCCTGACCTATTTCCCTATCATACTTGCTTTTAAAGTTGTGGATTGAGTTTGCTTCTACAACCTGCTTCTTCAAGTCATTCCATTTACTCGCTACCCTCTCGCTAAAACAAAACTTTCTAACATCTTTGACTCATCAGTTTCAAGCTTCCATTCGTGCCCCCCTTGTTCTATTGTTATTCAGTGTAAAAATTTCCTCTGTTTCCACTCTGTCAATCCCTCTAAGTATTTAATACGTCTGTATCATGTCCCCCCTCTCTCTCCTCCTTTCTAATATCATCAGGTTTAGTTCCTTCAGTCTCTCCTCGTACCTCATCTCTCGCAGCTCTGGGAATAGTCTCGTCGTTAACTTTTGAACCTTTTCGTGCTTTCTTATGTGTTTTTAGATGTGGGCTCCAGGATGGGTCGGCATTCTCTAAGACTGGCCTCACACAGGCGGTATACAGTGATCTAAAAGCCTCCTTATTCAAGTTCCTGAAGGATGTTCTGACTTTTTCTAGCGAAGAGTATGCGGCTGACGTTATTCTATTTATATGAGCCTCTGGAGCTAGATTTGCTATTATGTCCACTCACAGGTCCTTTTCTCTGGTCGTTATAGGGAGGTAGTTTTCCCTTCATCGTGCAATGGCCTTTCGGTCTCCTGATCCCATTTTCATCACCCTACACTTGCTGGCGTTGAACTCTAGCAGCCATTTCTCGGACCAGCTCGGCAACTTGTCCAAGTCATCCTGGAGAATCTTAAATCCTCATCTGTCTCAACCCTCCTCATTAGTTTCTCATCATCTGCAAACATCGACATATAAGATTCAACTCCTGCAGTCAAGACGTTTACATAAATAAGGAATAGTATGGGTGCCAGCACCGCTCCTTGAGGCACCCCGCTTGTTACCTTACGCTTGTCCGACTCCTCGCCCCTCACTGTCACTCTCTGACTCCTGTCTGTTAGGTAAGGTGTCCACCACCCCTATTACTACACACCTAGTGATTGAATGGTGAAGATTAAGCCACCCAATAGGAGGCACGGGCATGAATAGCCCGTAGCACACCTAGGCTGTTAGGTGTATAGTAATAATGATGATGGTGGTAGCTGTGTATTAATAGTGATGGTGGTAGTTGTTAAGCAATAGTGGTGATAACAGTGATGGATGGTAGTTGTGTAGTAACAGCAGTGATGGTAGACTGATAGATGGTAGAATTAGCTTAAATTCCTTTAAAAAATATCTTCTTGGAAACGTGTCTTATGAGAAGCGCCTGATATTGGACATTTGACTGATTTAATATTTAAGGCAAAATTACCGGGCAGACCATCTTCGCATATTTACAATAGTTTCCATGAAGGTGAAGACCCAATATATGTGTAAGTGTATTAAAAAACAAATTTACAGATGTAACCTACACCCTTTCTCAAGGTAGTGTGCGCAGTGTACAAAGCAGAACATTGACTATAGTTCCCTGAGAAAGACTGTAGGCTACATCCGAACATTTGGTTGTTAATACTCTTACACAGATATTGGGTCTTTCCTTTGTTACCTATCGTACGTTACGGCTCGTGATCCTACAGCAGCCAACTTTAATAAGTCTAGGGATACGACACAACTGCTGTTCTCAATAGCGAATCACCAGTATAACCCCTTAATGGGTAATGAGCATAAAATAGAATCTTCATAGGACTGAAGAATAAAGATACTAAGTATAGATATATACTATTATATTAAATAAATCTCAAAAGCAAACAGATGATTATATGGTCACAATATATCACATTAAAAAATATCACTAACTTCCAGACATTAAATCAATACTAAGAATAATTATATGGCTAGAACAAAAGAATGACTTAACTCCAAGATGATATCTCCCCGGCTCCCGTCCAGCTACTGAACTACAATATGCGAGTCAAAAAACACATTGCCTTGCCCCGCGAATAAATTGCCAAGTTACAATATTTATTATTTCAACAATGGAGCACTACATTGTGACAAGAGTAATCTTAAACTAACTTAATGAATAATTAGTACATATTGATATACACAAACAAAAGTAATAGTTCTTTACATAGTAATTAAAATATGCATACAGAATAGCATAATGGCATGCACACCCCAGCAACGGACGATCCCACGACAATTTGCCAGATACAGTTCACTCAATTATTATTTCACTGTTACCCACTTATGATCACATATAAATCATTAGTTCCCGTGGGAAAACTGATCACACAAAGAAATAAACAATCATTCTCACGATACGTTGGGCCTAACGCCAACACTGTAACATGAATGTGCATTTGCATAGAACATATAAGTATAACAATATACATGCTTGTAATTTACATACAATTATAAATGTACATATTAATATATTCACCTACGTATCTTATAAGGGTACGTAACATCCTTCACCTTCATTCAAGCACTAAGGCATTGTAGTTAAGTTTCTCCGTTGTTTTCATTAAACTGAAACACGTTTTCAAAGCTCCGTAGATTTTAATGTTAACATTGTTTACAAGTTGAATTCCTCACGTTGCTAGCTTTTTGACACTGTATTCCCTTTCATATAGTCTAGGGGTAGCTGCACAAATGCAGATGTTTATAATGTATTAATACAAAAACAAAAAACAAGTTGAATTAGACCTATGTATCCCCATCTCTAGAACAATATAGTTTTGACAGCAGAGATGGAGATACAAAGGTCTAATTCAACTTGTAAACATTTTGTGTTAACATTAAAATCTTCCGAGCTTGGAAAACGCGTTTCAGTTTAATGAAAACAGCGGAGAAACTTACTACAATGCCTTAGTGCTTGAATGAAGGTGAAGGAAAAACCCAATACATGTTTACGGGTATTAACAACAAAGTTTTCGGTTGTCACTCCTATCAGATCTGAGTGTTTGCAACAATATAGTTTTGACAGCAAACACTCAGGTCTGATAGAAGAGAAATTAGTGACTCCCAACGACCTAAAAAATCAGTATAAAAAGCTATGATTTGTTCAGATCTGAAACCTATGTTTCTGGGCAGCACAAAACATTCATCAGACTGTGCGACACAGTGGTTGCCAGGATCAGGTTGGGTCACCGTTACCTGTGGCAGGTGGCTACAGGTGACGGGTCTCCCAGTCCTGAGCACTCCAGGGGTAAACTCTGTGAGCAGGAACTACGGCATGATCTCCCACACTACATCACCGAATGCCAAGTTATTAGACCTTTCAGACCCGTTGGCATGAGGTACCTGGAGCTTTGTAATACTTTGTTCACTCTCGTGTTCATGATGATATCCTCATAATGCACCCAGAGTCTGCCAGTGGAGGCTATTGAACATATGGCCCTGTATGACTAACCATCCTGTGTGATGGGGATTTTTAGCATCACGTAGCTAGTTTTTTTGACACACTCTGTACTCCCCTTCATATAGTCTAGGGCAGCTCCACAAATGTAGATCTATCTAAATGTGTTAATAAAAAAATAACATCTGTGGTTTATTATTTTGTATATTCCAGACTGTGATGTGCCTAATATATTAGGGGCGGAGGTCTGAGGTTAATAACCCACCATTATGTACAGTTATCTTACTTTAGTAATGTAGATTACATGTTATTACAAGATGAGGCTTAACAATAAGACCAACCAATGCTCACTGTCACTGGTTATACGTGAATGCTTTTAACTTAATATGAATAACACTCGAGAAGCCTAAGAGCTTTCCTGACCCCGACAACCAGACACCAGCGCCTATTACAATATCATATATATTTAAAGATAAGTTTGGTACGTCTCTAAAAATACCACTGCCAGTCTATACTATGTTAGGTTAAGGTTTGGTTATGTTAAATAGCTAAAATGAACGCGTGGTGGATTCTCACTAGTATGTCTTGAGTGTATTTTTGGTAGGTGTTAAGATGTCAGACATTAGTGTTGCAACACACAGTGCAACCACAAGAACGTGACGTATGTAATGAAATATTGAGGCTGTACAATGGGATCGAACCTGCGCCCCTGAATTATTACCAGTTTTACAACTAATAATATCCATGGGAGGTGATTTTTTTGAAGTGTCAGTTTTGCTTATTAATGATTCTTTCTATTAACTACTATGTTATATTTTGTACTATTGTCTTTAATCCAATTTTGCACATAATACAATACAAACAGCCTAGCATGGAAAATGAACGCGTCATGCCATATATATATATTTTGCATACACTAGTAGTAAATCGTAATATAATTTACACAGCTCAAGAAATATGAATTACGCTATCAACATCTACTTGCATTCGTAATTAGTTTGTGTATACTAATAAATCCATCACGAATTGTAGTCTGCAACTCTAGCGAAAAACCGCTCAGAAGTTTGTGAAAGAGAAAGTTCTTAGCATGCAGCGGCATTCCTGATTCTCCCAAGAAGAACATGTGCAATACTGCAGGCAATACAAATACCTCGGTGTGATTATTAATAGTGACATTGTAAGTGAACTATACAGCTTAAGCTTCAAGAAAGGTTAAGTCCTCTTAAAACGCTTGCTGGAAAGCAAACAAATGTCAAATATGCCAGAATGTTCTACATGATGTTCATCAGGTCACTAGTCGACTACCATGCCCTGCACCTTATTAGTCTCCCTGGCAATAGGCTGGAAAGCTTTAGAGAAAATTCAAAATGGAGCCATGAGCATAATTCTTGGAGCCCCCAGATGCACAAGAATCATCGACATGAGAGAGGAGCTGAAACTCCCAACCATATGTGAAAGAACTGAGCAACTCAGTACTACCTTCTGTGTAAGGGTGATGAGAGACCCAACATCACCCTTACTACTTAAGAGGAAAACTAACTAGTGCTGTTTGTAGGCAAGAAAGTGTTGCCAACGCACCAGTGGGCAACCTATATGTAAGCTGGTTGAGTAGAAATGTTGCCAATATCATTAAACAGAATATTCCTATTGTATGCGACGTACTAGACAATGATATTCCATTATAGCTGTACCTTGAAATACAAGTGTCTTACACGCCCATCAGCCAAAAAAGCAAGGAAAACCCAGCACCCCCAGAAGGGCAGGGGGCCTGACTGCTGAATGGAAAGCGCTCGGGATTCGTAGTCCCAAGGTTGCGGGTTCGATCCCCGGCGAAGGCGGAAACAAGTGGGCAGAGTTTCTTTCACCGTGATGCCCCTGTTCACCTAGTAGTAAATAGGTACCTGGGAGTTAGACAGCTGCTACGGGCTATTTCCTGGGGATGTGTAACAAAAAGGAGGCCTGGACCCGTATTCATAAAGCAGTTACTCAAGTACTTACGAACGTGTATATCTTTCCTCAATCTTTTGACGGCTTTGGTTACATTTATTAAAAAGTTTACAAGCATGAAAACTTCCCAATCAACTGTTATTGATATAAACAGCCTCCTGGGGCTTCGGAGCTCATTGACTGTTTAATAATTGTAAACAAAGCCTCCAAAGACTGAGAAAAGATGAACAGGTTCGTAAGTGCTTGGGTAACTGCTTCGTGAATCTGGCCCCTGGTCGAGGACCAGGCCGCGGGGACGCTAAGCCCCGAAATCATCTCAAGATAACCTCAAGATAACCTCCTGCAAGCAACAACATTTGAAACCATTGATTCCTTTATAAATATGTTACGGCCTCACGAGCACTATGCTTACGCTGATGGGTCTGTTCAGATGTCAACAGGTCGCACTGCAGCAGCCTGTAGAATATACAAAGACAACATATGTACACAGACCACAAGTATGACTCAATACCTGGCTGAGCTCCACACATGCAGATTTAGCTGCACTACAACTGGCCACTAATGCACTGAAGAACAGTGGAGGAGTAATTTTCTGTGGTTCAAAGTCAGCTCTTCGTGCCCTTAAAACCCCGACATGGAAAATAGACACTAGGAGTGTTGTAACATCCATTATAAACAACATTATTAATGCAAAGAGCAAGAGTTTCAGAGTCTCATTTGTGTGGATACCATCTCTCACAGGTGTTGTCCAGCATGACGACACAGACAAGGCAGCTAAAACTGCATGTGGTAAGCTTGAAATTGATTTGGACATTGGCATTCCAATCTCTGCTGTAAAAGCCGCAATATTTCAGGATATTAGGGAAGGCAGAAGAGCAGTTACTGACACTCAAAGGCCAGAAAGCACGCGTATAAAGAGAGATATGACATGTTTAGAACCGAGAATTATATGTACGAGCAGCATAATATATCCACTAGACAACGTGACATTGTAATTGACAGTATTAGGCTGGGATATCGATATCTATTACAGGTGGCTGCAGGCAATGAATCTCCCAATGGTGAACATTCTAATAATAAACTATGTGAACAAGAGCTAAGACACACTCTCCAACACTATATCTGTGATTGCCCTATTATAAGTGACTTCAGATCAAATGGCATAAGATAGTTTGAGCTCTGTAATTATTTCATACACTCAGGAATATTGGAAGATATTCTTGTGCTGTACCCAGATTTTGCAAATGGAGGCTTATAAATCAGCCTTACATGTCTTGTTCTCTCCTGATTCCATGTATGATTGGCCGTCCTGTGAGGTGGGAATGTTGGATGAGCTTGTAGCTGGGTTTTGATCTACCGTGTGTGGTATTGCTCTGCATATTGTTTAAAAAAAGACATTATTAGAGAGAAATCTTATAGAAACTGGTAAAAATAATTATAATACAATATTTTCATGATTCAGTGCTTAGCAATTATGAAAATCGTAAAGTTAATATATTTTTGTATGGAGGCAGGTATTTCATCCATGTATGACTAACCATCCTATGAGATGGGAATATTAGATAAATTTATGGCTAGTATTTTATCTACACTGAGTAATCTTTCATATTGAATAGGGTAGCAGCACATTGTTGTGTATACCTAAGCTTGTTAATACAAAAGTAAGAACTCTTGTATAAAATAGCCAGCAAGACATACAATGTCACGAGGCTATCATCCACAGATTGATTGTTGACAACGGCAGCCTGGGCTCACGTTTTTTTTTTTTTATTATTATTATTTTCTACCACAGACGTGGCCACACATTTACAATGCTAACTAGCATATATACATTTTCTTCTGTCCTCCATGGACAGGGTGAGAGATGGGTGTATGGTGACCACTATACACCACCTTCACCAACACACCCAACATTCATCCCGGACTCTCACTTAATACGTCGCAGGTATTTAACGGAACCGACCAGTCCGTTAAAAATCCGACGTATCCAAAAAATTAAGCACCGTAATAATGACGTTTTCTATGCATTGACCTCGATAGGTTAGGTAGGTTGTTCGGATTTGCACGTTTCAAAACAGTTTAATTTTACGGAATGCTATATGGAGAGAGAAGAAGCCGTACAGACAACACCATTATACGATGAGGCTGAACACGTTCTGCCCACATCATCAAAGTTAATATTTCAATTTTATTAAATGTGCTTTTTAATGATAACGTTTCAAGTGGAATGTTAACCAAGACAAGATACTCAAAGCATCAATACTTACCATTATTGACTCTTGAAAATGAAGTAGGCAAAGGGCGCATGATCACTATGCTTACATGTTATAGAGTCGTTAACAGGTGGCACTGCAGCAGCCTGTGTGTTGTACAGAGAAGACATATACACACACACTACTAGTGTAAGACTTTACAACTGGCTTAACTCTGATCCACACACACACACACACACACAGCTGCAGCTGTGTGTGTGTGTGTGTGCAGCACAGCTGGGCTGCAGCTCCAGCCTGGAGTTCATACCTTGTTAAACACAAGACAAAGTTAGAGAAGATTCAGCGGTATGCCACCAGGCTCGTCCCGGAACTGAGAGGTATGAGCTACGAGGAAAGGCTAAATGAGCTGAACCTCACATCCCTGGAAAACAGAAGAGTAAGGGGAGACATGATAACCACCTACAAAATTCTGAGGGGAATTGACAGGGTGGACAAAGACAAACTTTTCAGCACGGGTGGGACACGAAGAAGGGGACACTAGTGGAAACTTAGTACCCAGATGAGCCACAGAGACGTTAGAAAGAATTTTTCTGTGTCAGAGTAGTTAATAAGTGGAATGCATTAGGCAGTAATGTAGTGGAGGCTGACTCCATAGACAGTTTCAAATGTAGATATGATAGAACCCAGTAGGCTCAGGAAACTGTACTCCAGTTGATTTACAGTTGAGAGGCGGGACCAAAGAGCCAGAGCTCAACCCCCGCAAGCACAACTATGTGAATACACACACACAATAGCCGCACTACAAGTAGTCAATAATACTGAAAAACACTAGGGGGGGGGGAGAATTTTATGTGTCTCAAACTAGTAAATATGTGCAAATGTGAATATGTGCAAATGTAAATATGTGCAAATGCAAACCTAATGAGTAAATAAGCATGATGAGTCCTATTTAGTGTTATTTATGTTAATTTCGTAGTGTTAAACTGATGCTCTGTTTTAATTAACCTTATGATTATAGCTAGAGTTTACACCGGTCGGGCGGCTGTTTGTCAGGTAAACAACCCAAGAACCAACTTATGTTCTTAGTCGACCCAAACCACAGGACTCGTGCAATCATCGGGGGAAGAAACCCTTCATGTAGACTGCATGTACTTTACCAAGAGGAAACCCTAAGTGTCTATCTACATTTCTCTGTTTCTTTTTTATCACCCCCCCCCCCCTATGGAATAGCCTAGCAATCATTAATATATTATCACACATGTATAAGCTGAATATTACGATATATTTCCTCATTGCCCAACACTGATTATATAAACTGAATACATATTTGTTGGCGTTTCAGTCTCAAATTTTCAGATGTATAAAACTCTGAGAGTTTAATATTATGTTCTTTTAACGAGGCTATATAGCTCATAAAGGTGTATTTCATTGATCGAAGTGATATATTGCATTGAAGAAAGATAATATATCGAGCCATACGCATATTACGTATGTTTGAAACTTCAGATAAGATTAATTTATCTACCGACGGTCTGTCTCCAGCTGATTAAGACGAGGAAA
>NC_091192.1:25010402-25035402 GCF_040958095.1 Procambarus clarkii | reverse complement strand
GATAAGTACCTTTTATTTATACATTATTATCAATGCACAATTTTAAATGAGGAAACAAAATATGGAATCGAGTCACTGTATTAACTAAGAGCGGGCGTCTTGTAAGCCGTCTTGGAGAGTACACACACACACACACACACACACACACACACACACACACACACACACACACACACACACACACACACACACACACACACACACACACACACACACACAGTGGAAATAGATGAAATGTTCACACGTAATAATAACAGAACGAGGGGACATGGGTGGAAACTGGAAACTCAGATGAGTCACAGAGATGTTAGGAAGTTTTCTTTTAGCGTGAGAGTAGTAGAAAAATGGAATGCACTTGGGGAACAGGTTGTGGAAGCAAATACTATTCATACTTTTAAAACTAGGTATGATAGGGAAATGGGACAGGAGTCATTGCTGTAAACAACCGATAGCTAGAAAGGCGGGATCCAAGAGTCAATGCTCGATCCTGCAAGCACATATAGGTGAGTACATATAGGTGAGTACACACACAGGGCCGTGGTTGAATGGACAGCGCTTTGGACTCGTAATCCCAGGGTCCGGGTTCGATCCCGGCCGCCGGCGGAAACAGATAGGCCGAGTTTTTTTCACCCTGATGCACCTGCTACCTAGTAGTAAATAGGTACCTGGGAGTTACACAGCTGTTACGGGCTGCTTCCTGGGTGTGTACTCACCTATTTGTGCCTGCAGGATCGAGCATTGACTCTTGGATCCCGCCTTTCTAACCATCGGTGTTTACAGCAATGACTCTTGTCCCATTTCCCTATCATATCTATTTGTAAAATTATGAATATAGTTTGCTTCCACAACCTGTTCCTTAAGTGCATTCCATTTTCCCACTACTCTCACGCTGAAAGAAAACTTCCTAACATCTCTGTGACTCATCTGAGTTTCCAGTTTCCACCCATGTCCCCTCGTTCTGTTATTATTACGTGTGAACATTTCATCTATTTCCACTTTGTCAATTCCCCTGAGTATTTTATACGTTCCTATCATATCCCCCCTCTCCCTTCTTTTTTCTAGTGTCGTAAGGTTCAGTTCCTTCAGGTGCTCCTCATACCCCATCCCTCGTAACTCTGGGACAAGCCTCGTCGCAAACTTCTGAACCTTTTCCAGTTTTCTTATGTGTTTCTGTGTTAGTGGGGGGGGGGGGGGGGGAGTTAGTAGTTAGAACCAGTTGATTGATTGACAGTTGAGAGGCGGGCCGAAAGAACAGAGCTCAACCCCCGCAAGCACAATTAGGTGAATACACACATGCAACAGCAAGTAAGTACAATTATGTACTTTGCACTTACTTGCTGTTGTCCAGTAAGTACAATTCCTGACATAGTAGACAGGAATTGTACTTATTTTCACATAGTATTAAACCGTACTGTCAAATATATTATGAATATTTGAGTTTACCTGAAAAGCTGAATAGAAAACCCCGACCTAACCTAACCTTCTTAGTGTTTGAAGATAAGCATTTTATTGCTTATTAGTGCTTATAATTACAATTAGTGCTTATCCTATAGCTATATTAATATTACAGTTTTATAAAACTAATAAAACAAAACTAAAATATTGTAATAAATTGTAAAGTAAGCAGGCGATGAGTCACAATAACGGGCTAAAGTATGTTGACCAGACCACACACTAGAAGGTGAAGGGACGACGACGTTTCGGTCCGTCCTGGACCATTCTCAAGTCGATGGACGGACCGAAACGTCGACGTCCCTTCACCTTCTAGTGTGTGGTCTGGTCAACAATTGTAAAGTAACTCAGGATATTTTGAAAGTTTCAATAAAATCTCTATTGTTCAATAAAACTGAAAAAGAAATTCCTGATATTTAAAACTTGTGTATAACGAACTGAACTTGAAAACTTCATCCAAAAATTCTAAGTGTCTTAACAGAAAATGAGAATAAATGGGTAGGTGAATGTAACAGCCCCATAAGTGCAATTATGTACTATGTATGACAGTAATGAAATGTACTTATTATACTTAGTATTGAACCGTACTGTCAATTCGGAGGTTAGGTTGGGAATGCATTAACAAGTGGAATGCATTAGGCAGTGATGTGGTGGAGGCTGACTCCATACACAGTTTCAAGTGTAGATATGATAGAGCCCAGTAGGCTCAGGAACCTGTACACCAGTTGATTGACAGTTGAGAGGCGGGACCAAAGAGCCAGAGCTCAACCCCCGCAAGCACAACTAGGTGAGTACAAGAGGAGGCAACAAACACAAAACAAAAACACTACAGTGTTGCCATAACGCTTCAGTACTCCCTGGGAACTTGTCACTGTGGCAACACTCTCCTGGTGTGACATAGTTTGTTAGAGAACACATCTTCCACTGTCACAGCTTCTTAAGTCTTCGTGTTTTATTTATTTATTTGTGTATTTCTGATTTGTATCATACATGTGTATTATCATACGAGAGCAGTCTGACTGAGGACACTGCTGCAGAGGTGCCAGATAAAGCGGCACATCTCTACTGTTGCCACACTCACCTCCAGCACCCAACTCCCTCATACACACGCAGTGTTACCACCTCAATAAAGGTCCTCACCCTTGGAATTAATGACCCCTTGCAATATTATTGCTCCACTGTTGCCACGCTTCTTAGACGTGACTGTTTTCGTAGCAGCATAGAATGTATATATTATACATTATTATACTCGCCACTTGTCTCGAAGTGGCGAGGCGTCATCAATGGAGTCCCGCAGGGATCAGTCCTTGGACTTATATTGTTTCTGATATATGTAAATAAACTCGTTTCTCTCAATGTTTGCTGATGATGCAAAAATTATGAGGAGTATTAAGACAGAGGAAGATAGTATGTGGCTACAAGATGACCTAGAGAAGCAGAAGGAATGGTCCAACAAATGGCTACTAAAGTTTAACCCAAGTAAATGTAAGGTAGTGAAACTAGGAGGTGGAAGCAGGAGGCCAGACACGGAATACAGAATGGGAGATGAAGTCCTTCATGAAACGGAGAAAGATCTAGGAGTTGATATCACACCAAACCTGTCTCCTGAAGCCCACATCACAATAACAATATCAGCGGCATATGCGAGGCTGGCTAACATCAAAACAGCCTTCAGGAGCCTGTGTAAGGAATCATTCAGAACCTTGTACACCACATATGTAAGACCAATCCTGGAGTATGCGGCCCCAGCATGGAGCCCGTACCTTGTCAAGCACAAGACGAAACGAAAAAGTTTTGAGGTATGCCACTAGGCTAGTCCCAGAACTAAGAAGCATGAGTTACGAGGAATGGCTGTGTGAAATACATTTCACGTCGCTGGAAGACAGAAGAGCTCGGGGAGACATGATCACCACATACAAAGTTCTCAGAGGAATTGACAGGGTAGACAAGGATGAATTATTTTACACGGGTGGCACACGCACAAGGGGACACAGATGAAAGCTGAGTACCCAAATGAGCCACAGAGACATTAGAAAGAACTTTTTCAGTGTCAGAGAAGTTAGTAAATGGAATGCATTAGGCAGTGATGTGGTGGAGGCTGACTCCATACACAGTTTCAAATGTAGATATGACAGAGCCCAATAGGCTCAGGAATCTGTACATCTGTTGATTGACAGTTGAGAGGCGGGACCAAAGAGCCAGAGCTCAACCCCCGCAAGCACAACTAGGTGAGTACAGGGCGCCGACACTAACACCAACCATATCTCCAGTGTTACCAACACACTGAATGGTGCAGTGTTGCCAAATAGCTGAACCCGCTCGTCACATGAACACTGAACACGAGCGACTGTTACCAGGCGATGGCCCCCACGGCAACCTGTAGGACACACACGGCAACCTGTAGGACACATACACGGCAACCTGTAGGACACACACGGCAACCTGTAGGACACATACACGGCAACCTGTTGGACACACACACGGCAACCTGTAGGACACATACACGGCAACCTGTAGGACACACACACAGCAACCTGTAGGACACACACACGGCAACCTGTAGGACACACACACGGCAACCTGTAGGACACACACACGGCAACCTGTAGGACACACACACGGCAACCTGTTGGACACACACACGGCAACCTGTAGGACACATACACGGCAACCTGTAGGACACACACACGGCAACCTGTAGGACACACACACGGCAACCTGTAGGACACATACACGGCAACCTGTTGGACACACACACGGCAACCTGTAGGACACACACACGGCAACCTGTAGGACACACACACGGCAACCTGTTGGACACACACACGGCAACCTGTAGGACACACACGGCAACCTGTAGGACACACACACGGCAACCTGTTGGACACATACACGGCAACCTGTTGGACACATACACGGCAACCTGTAGGACACACACACGGCAACCTGTTGGACACATACACGGCAACCTGTAGGACACATACACGGCAACCTGTTGGACACACACACGGCAACCTGTTGGACACATACACGGCAACCTGTAGGACACATACACGGCAACCTGTTGGACACACACACGGCAACCTGTAGGACACACACACGGCAACCTGTAGGACACACACACGGCAACCTGTAGGACACACATCCATGAACTCACAGCACAAAAGAGAAGTGTGACGGGAGGCAAGAGAAGTGTGACGGAGGCAAGAGAAGTGTGACGGAGGCAAGAGAAGTGTGACGGAGGCAAGAGAAGTGTGACGGGAGGCAAGAGAAGTGTGACGGAGGCAAGAGAAGTGTGACGGGAGGCAAGAGAAGTGTGACGGAGGCAAGAGAAGTGTGACGGAGGCAAGAGAAGTGTGACGGAGGCAAGAGAAGTGTGACGGGAGGCAAGAGAAGTGTGATGGAGGCAAGAGAAGTGTGACGGAGGCAAGAGAAGTGTGACGGAGGTAAGAGAAGTGTGACGGGAGGCAAGAGAAGTGTGACGGAGGCAAGAGAAGTGTGACGGAGGCAAGAGAAGTGTGACGGGAGGCAAGAGAAGGGTGACGGGAGGCAAGATAAGTGTGACGGGAGGTAAGAGAAGTGTGACGGAGGCAAGAGAAGTGTGACGGGAGGCAAGAGAAGTGTGACGGGAGGCAAGAGAAGTGTGACGGAGGCAAGAGAAGTGTGACGGAGGCAAGAGAAGTGTGACGGGAGGCAAGAGAAGTGTGACGGAGGCAAGAGAAGTGTGACGGGAGGCAAGAGAAGTGTGACGGAGGCAAGAGAAGTGTGACGGAGGCAAGAGAAGTGTGACGGAGGCAAGAGAAGTGTGACGGGAGGCAAGAGAAGTGTGACGGAGGCAAGAGAAGTGTGACGGAGGCAAGAGAAGTGTGACGGAGGCAAGAGAAGTGTGACGGAGGCAAGAGAAGTGTGACGGAGGCAAGAGAAGTGTGACGGGAGGCAAGAGAAGTGTGTACGGAGGCAAGAGAGTGTGACGGAGGCAAGAGAAGTGTGACGGAGGCAAGAGAAGTGTGACGGGAGGCAAGAGAAGTGTGACGGAGGCAAGAGAAGTGTGACGGAGGCAAGAGAAGTGTGACGGGAGGCAAGAGAAGTGTGACGGAGAAGCAAGAGAAGTGTGACGGAGGCAAGAGAAGTGTGACGGAAGCAAGAGAAGTGTGACGGAGGCAAGAGAAGTGTGACGGAGGCAAGAGAAGTGTGACGGAGGCAAGAGAAGTGTGACGGAGGCAAGAGAAGTGTGACGGAGGCAAGAGAAGTGTGACGGGAGGCAAGAGAAGTGTGACGGGAGGCAAGAGAAGTGTGACGGAGGCAAGAGAAGTGTGACTGGAGGCAAGAGAAGTGTGACGGAGGCAAGAGAAGTGTGACGGGAGGCAAGAGAAGTGTGACGGAGGCAAGAGAAGTGTGACGGAGGCAAGAGAAGTGTGACGGGAGGCAAGAGAAGTGTGACGGGAGGCAAGAGAAGTGTGACGGAGGCAAGAGAAGTGTGACGGAGGCAAGAGAAGTGTGACGGAGGCAAGAGAAGTGTGACGGGAGGCAAGAGAAGTGTGACGGGAGGCAAGAGAAGTGTGACGGAGGCAAGAGAAGTGTGACGGAGGCAAGAGAAGTGTGACGGGAGGCAAGAGAAGTGTGACGGAGGCAAGAGAAGTGTGACGGAGGCAAGAGAAGTGTGACGGGAGGCAAGAGAAGTGTGACGGGAGGCAAGAGAAGTGTGACGGAGGCAAGAGAAGTGTGACGGAGGCAAGAGAAGTGTGACGGAGGCAAGAGAAGTGTGACGGAGGCAAGAGAAGTGTGACGGAGGCAAGAGAAGTGTGACGGAGGCAAGAGAAGTGTGACGGGAGGCAAGAGAAGTGTGACGGAGGCAAGAGAAGTGTGACGGGAGGCAAGAGAAGTGTGACGGGAGGCAAGAGAAGTGTGACGGAGGCAAGAGAAGTGTGACTGGAGGCAAGAGAAGTGTGACGGGAGGCAAGAGAAGTGTGACGGGAGGCAAGAGAAGTGTGACGGGAGGCAAGAGAAGTGTGACGGAGGCAAGAGAAGTGTGACGGGAGGCAAGAGAAGTGTGACGGGAGGCAAGAGAAGTGTGACGGAGGCAAGAGAAGTGTGACGGGAGGCAAGAGAAGTGTGACGGAGGCAAGAAAAGTGTGACGGGAGGCAAGAGAAGTGTGACGGGAGGCAAGAGAAGTGTGACGGAGGCAAGAGAAGTGTGACGGAGGCAAGAGAAGTGTGACGGGAGGCAAGAGAAGTGTGACGGAGGCAAGAGAAGTGTGACGGAGGCAAGAGAAGTGTGACGGGAGGCAAGAGAAGTGTGACGGAAACAAGAGAAGTGTGACGGAAACAAGAGAAGTGTGACGGAAGCAAGAGAAGTGTGACGGAGGCAAGAGAAGTGTGACGGAGGCAAGAGAAGTGTGACGGAGGCAAGAGAAGTGTGACGGGTGGCAAGAGAAGTGTGACGGAGGCAAGAGAAGTGTGACGGGAGGCAAGAGAAGTGTGACGGGAGGCAAGAGAAGTGTGACGGAGGCAAGAGAAGTGTGACGGAGGCAAGAGAAGTGTGACGGAGGCAAGAGAAGTGTGACGGGAGGCAAGAGAAGTGTGACGGGAGGCAAGAGAAGTGTGACGGAGGCAAGAGAAGTGTGACGGGAGGCAAGAGAAGTGTGATGGGAGGCAAGAGAAGTGTGACGGAGGCAAGAGAAGTGTGACGGGAGGCAAGAGAAGTATGACGGGAGGCAAGAGAAGTGTGACGGAGGCAAGAGAAGTGTGACGGAGGCAAGAGAAGTGTGACGGAGGCAAGAGAAGTGTGACGGAGGCAAGAGAAGTGTGACGGGAGGCAAGAGAAGTGTGACGGGAGGCAAGAGAAGTGTAACGGGAGGCAAGAGAAGTGTGACGGGAGGCAAGAGAAGTGTGACGGGAGGCAAGAGAAGTGTGACGGGAGGCAAGAGAAGTGTGACGGGAGGCAAGAGAAGTGTGACGGAGGCAAGAGAAGTGTGACGGGAGGCAAGAGAAGTGTGACGGAGGCAAGAGAAGTGTGACGGAGGCAAGAGAAGTGTGACGGAGGCAAGAGAAGTGTGACGGGAGGCAAGAGAAGTGTGACGGAGGCAAGAGAAGTGTGACGGAGGCAAGAGAAGTGTGACGGGAGGCAAGAGAAGTGTGACGGAGGCAAGAGAAGTGTGACGGAGGCAAGAGAAGTGTGACGGGAGGCAAGAGAAGTGTGACGGAGGCAAGAGAAGTGTGACGGAGGCAAGAGAGAATGTTCTGAAGTAAAGATGGTGGCTGAGGGAAAGTAAGAATGACGTCATGGGAGGCTGTTAACCCGAGTCCTGTGGCCCTCACGAGTGGGCAGGGGGGGGGGGAGGGGCAAGGTGAGGTGGGGAGGGGCAAGGTGAGGTGGGGAGGGGCAAGGTGAGGAGAGGAGGGGCAAGGTGAGGTGGGGAGGGGCAAGGTGAGGTGAGGAGGGGCAAGGTGAGGTGGGGAGGGGGGGGCAAGGTGAGGTGAGGAGAGGCAATGTGAGGTGAGGAGGGGCAAGGTGAGGTGGGGAGGGGCAAGGTGAGGTGGGGAGGGGCAAGGTGAGGAGAGGAGGGGCAAGGTGAGGTGGGGAGGGGCAAGGTGAGGTGGGGAGGGGCAAGGTGAGGTGGTGAGGGGGGGGGCAAGGTGAGGTGAGGAGGGGCAAGGTGAGGTGAGGGGGGGGGGCAAGGTGAGGTGAGGAGGGGCAAGGTGAGGTGGGGAGGGGCAAGGTGAGGTGGGGAGGGGCAAGGTGAGGTGGGGAGGGGCAAGGTGAGGAGAGGAGGGGCAAGGTGAGGTGGGGAGGGGCAAGGTGAGGTGAGGAGGGGCAAGGTGAGGTGGGGAGGGGGGGGGCAAGGTGAGGTGAGGAGGGGCAAGGTGAGGTGAGGAGGGGCAAGGTGAGGTGGGGAGGGGCAAGGTGAGGTGGGGAGGGGCAAGGTGAGGTGGGGAGGGGCAAGGTGAGGTGGGGAGGGGCAAGGTGAGGTGGGGAGGGGCAAGGTGAGGAGAGGAGGGGCAAGGTGAGATGGGGAGGGGCAAGGTGAGGTGGGGAGGGGCAAGGTGAGGTGGGGAGGGGCAAGGTGAGGTGGGGAGGGGCAAGGTGAAGAGGGGCAAGGCGAGGTGAGGTGGGGCAAGGTGAGGAGGGGGGAGAGAGACTGGCTTGCCAAAAGATATAGGTTCCCTGGAGTTGGGAGTGTTTTGTGGTGTGGCAGCTGGGCGGCTGGTGGTGACTCCCCCCCCCCACCCACACGTCACCTGCTGCACCACCACCACCACCACACGTCACCTGCTGCACCACCACCACCACCACACGTCACCTGCTGCACCACCACCACCACCACACATCACCTTCTGCACCACCACCACCACCACACGTCACCTGCTGCACCACCACCACCACCACACGTCACCTGCTGCACCACCACCACCACCACACGTCACCTGCTGCTCCACCACCACCACCACACATCACCTGCTGCACCACCACCACCACCACATGTCACCTGCTGCACCACCACCACCACCACACGTCACCTGCTGCACCACCACCACCACCACACGTCACCTGCTCCACCACCACCACCACCACACGTCACCTGCTCCACCACCACCACCACCACACGTCACCTGCTCCACCACCACCACCACCACCACCACCACACGTCACCTGCTCCACCACCACCACCACCACACGTCACCTGCTCCACCACCACCACCACCACACGTCACCTGCTGCACCACCACCACCACCACACGTCACCTGCTGCACCACATCAGGAGCTGCTGTGGTGCGCCACCACCTGCTAGTTAGGGTTTTCGTTAGGTTGGTTTCTGTGAGTGCTATTATGTCTGGGTTTTCTTCAAGTACCCATTCTCCAAGTTCATTTATTTTATTTGTAATCCCATCTGTGTTGGTGTACATTGCCTTGAGACACACTTTCTTCTGTCCCTTCTCATGTCCCCTTCTTGGTGAGCGTTCTGCTGGTTGTGGAAGCTGTTCCTTGGGTGTGAGGATTTGTGGGGTGGGTAAAGGGTCTCAGAGGATACTGGAGTGAGGGGTGGGGGGTCAAGTGAAGGGGGGATGGGGAGGGTAAGGGATGAAGGGGGAGGAAGGGCAGTGGGGGAAAGGGGGGAGGGGGGGGACATGGTGGGAGTAGGTGAGGGTTAGCAGGGTGGGAGTGGGGTGAGGGGGAGGGAGAGTTGGCTGATCATTTGAGTGGGGGAAGGGGAGGGGGGAGGAGTGCAGGTTCTCCTCACTCCTCACCTGCAGTAGGGAGTGAGAACTCCTCACTCCTCAACTGCAGGGGGGGTTCTATGCAAAGGAGGGTGGTGGAGTTGCCCTCCCCTCTGGTGTTACTGGGTTGCTGGTTGTGGGTTCCCCCCTAACCCCTGGGGATGCTGTGTTGGGAGCTGTGATTTCCTGGTTTTCTCCTCTCGCCCTGTGCTTCTTCCTTGCTTCTGCAGCCATGGCTCTCTCCTCCCTCGGCATGTCCCTCTGGATGAATACTTTTTTTAATTCTCCCACATATTACAGGTGGCTCTTCTTTTTTACAATCTTCTTCTTTGTGGTCTCGCTTGCAAACATTATCTTTAACACGTGGTCTCTGTCCTTGTTGTACCAGCCTAACCTGAAAACCTTCTCAATGTTATGTTCAACCCCTTTCATCTCTAGCCCCTTTAGTATTTCAATCACTGCCGCTCAGTCCTTATTGTTCCATTCTGTCTTATTGGAGCCTTCCTGCTCTTTAATTCCCACAGCTACCACTGATCTTTTTTCTTTCTAGCAGCTGAGTAGTGGACTTTGCTGTTTCCTGTGAGGTGGCTGCTTTCATGGCTACTTCCCTCACTGTGGACAGTACTTCCTTATTCATTTTTAGCATTTCTGCAAATGTTGCTCGTACTATGGCATTCCCTTCCAAAGTACCATTTTCATCTTCTCTTTGGATGATTATCTGAGTCTCAACCACAGTATTGTTCTCTTTGAGGGTTTTAATCTCCTCCTTTGCTGCTGTCAGCTCGCTTTGCAGGTTGCTTATTGTATTATTCATTTCCTGCATCTCCCTCCTGATATCCTCCAAAACCTGGGCAAACACTTCCTTCATTTGGTCACATTGACTTTTCCCTGTTGACTTGGTACTCCTCGCTGCCATGTTTGTCCCTGTTCCTACTATGTCTTCATAGGGTTTCCAGGAGGGGGGGGGCAGAGAGAGAGAGAGAGAGAGAGAGAGAGAGAGAGAGAGAGAGAGAGAGAGAGAGAGAGAGAGAGAGAGAGAGAGAGAGAGAGAGAGAGAGAGAGAGACAGGGAGAGAGAGAGAGACAGACAGACAGAGAGAGAGAGAGATTACAGTGTGAGAGGGAGGGAGAGAGAGGGGGGGGAGAGAGGGAGAGAGGAGGAAGAGAGGGAGAGGAGTGGGAGTGTGTGAGAAGACGAGGGAGTCAGAGGGGCGAGTGTGTGGGTTAGATTTTGCCCCGAGGGGTGAGTTTATTGGGCAGCGTCACTCATCCTGTGAGTGGACACACCGCCATAGTGACAGTATTGGGCAGCGTCACTCATCCTGTGAGTGGACACACCGCCATAGTGACAGTATTGGGCAGCGCCACTCATCCTGTGAGTGGACACACCGCCATAGTGACAGTATTGGGCAGCGCCACTCATCTTGTGAGTGGACACACCGCCATAGTGACAGTATTGGGCAGTGCCACTCATCTTGTGAGTGGACACACCGCCATAGTGACAGTATTGGGCAGCACCACTCATATTGTGAGTGGACACACCGCCATAGTGACAGTATTGGGCAGTGCCACTCATCTTGTGAGTGGACACACCGCCATAGTGACAGTATTGGGCAGTGCCACTCATCTTGTGAGTGGACACACCGCCATAGTGACAGTATTGGGCAGCGCCACTCATCTTGTGAGTGGACACACCGCCATAGCAGAATGTACATCACTCCGCAAAAGGAAGAAAACCCGCTGGGTTGTTCATCCTGTCACTTGTACCCAGACGCAACTGGGTCTTGCTTAACTATCTCAAGTGAACAGCTCCTCAAACAAGAAGATTAACATCTGTCAACCCTTAAAAGCTTACGTTACCTTGCGGGTGCAAAATGGGGAAATCTTTTAAGAACAGTATCAATATTTGACAAATAGTGTTTTCCTAACTCAAATAATGTGGGGTTTATTATTCTATACATATTTCTAATGTCTCTCAGGTGTTCACATTCACGTAGATAGTGGTCAAGGCGGTGTCCATCACTCTCATCACAGATTCTGCAACTTCGCTGATCAACTGTTGTTTCCATTTCGTATCTCCATGGATATTTGTATCCAAGACGGATTCTCGCTATTATTGATTCTCTCCTGCGGGCCACCTCCTCTTTGTCCACAATGATTGGGATTGCCAGCTGCAACCATGTTGTACCATCTTACAGATTCACTTGTTTGTGCTTCTATTCTCCTTTCCTCAGTTACCTTGTCACGGTGATGCTACCTGACAATACCACTAATTTGTAGCAGAGTCTTGGGTATGAAGTATTCAATATGGTCTCCTTCAGCTCCTTCAGCAGCCAGCACATCTGCTCGTTCATTCCCACATATTCCAACATGGGAGGGGATCCCCAACATGGGAGGGGATCCACAGAAACTTGATGACTTTTCCCTGATTGGTAAGTACTCTCACAGCTCTTTTAATTTCAGCAACTATTGCAAGATTTTCTGCCCAATTTTTACTTAGGCTTTGCAGTGCTGCTTTTGAATCAGTGCAAATCACTGCACCATTAGTGTTCCGTTCAAGAAACCTTAACGCCATAACAATGGCTGTTAGCTCTGCTTGCGTTGAAGAGGCATAGTTCTCAATACGCGCTTTTTCTTCATTTCTGGGTTGGAAAGTATTATCCTTGATTACCGTGTATGCTGCACCAGCCCTTCCATTGACAGGATTAGATGACCCGTCAGTGTAGATTTGATCTAGTTCATCTCCGGCTTCTTTATAAATTTTCCCGGAATACTTGTGCCTCATTTCTTGTGATGTCATGTTGGATCTTTTCATTGCCATTTCATTGATGATAATCCTGCAAGAGTCATCCTCCCAGGGAGGTAACCTCTCTACAGGCATGATCTGTGATGCCATTTTTTGCTTCTCCTGTTTCCCCCTGAAAGTAGCACAGAGCTCAGTTTTTTCTTAGCCATATAATTGTAATGGGGATCTCTGCCTATCCTAATTCCAAGCTTAGCATTCAGCTCCTTAATTCGAACACTGGGGAGGGACAACTCCTCTCGTAGATTAGACGTTTTGGCAGTTCTTGGAACTCCAAGAATGATTGTCATCGCTTTATTCTGAATGCTTTCAAGCCTTTTCATATCGCTTTGGGAGTAGGTGCATAAGACTGGTACGGCATAGTCTACGACGGAGCGCACATAGGCTGTGTGCATCATTTTATGCACGGCAATAGAGGTCCCATGACCATTCCAGGTCATAGCTTTCAGTGCCCTGAGTCGACTTTTGCATGTTCCTATAAGTTGGTTGAGCTCCTCTTTCTTCCCCTTGTTAGAGCCGATAGTGACGCCAAGATACCGATAGTGGTCAACCCATTCAAGTGTTACACCATTAATTTGTAATTCTTCATTTTCTCCCCGCTTGTGATGGGAGTATGCCTTCGTCTTGTTTGTGGAGAGAGCTCAATGCATTTCCTTCCGAGGAGTTCAATGGACTGTTAAATTTTTCCCAAGGTGGGAGCTTGTATTAGAACACCATCTGCATATCCCACTTGTGTTCCTTCCGGAAAATCAATATTTGCAATGACGTTCATAAGTACATTGAATTGTGTGGGGCTTAAGACTCCTCCTTGGGGGTGGGTGGGTACTGAGTTCCATATTCATTGTTCTTGAGACTGCTCCATTGAATCAGACCTTGGCCCCCCTTGACACCCATGCATGCAAGCTCGTCCAGGATCACAATCCCTTGTGCTTTATCGGAAGCTCCTTTGATGTCAACAAATACAGAGTACTTAGCTGTGTCATTAGCCATGTAATTAACTATATAATTTGTTGTGCTCCGTCCTTTAACAAATCCATTGACCCCCCCCCCCTCTCCTAACCTGCCTATTTTGTGCAGCAGTCGGTTTAGGATGATCCTTTCAAGCATCTTGCAAGTGCATGAAATGAGACTAATGGGTCTGTAATTGCCAGGGTCGTTGGGTTTCGGTATGGGGACAATTATTGCGTGTTTCCATTGTGTGGGCAACACTCCGCTTAGGAATGACTTGTTAAACAGGTTGAGTAGTGGATTCCCAGACACTTCACACAGTGCATTGAGTATGTCGTAGGTGACGCCATCTTCACCAGGTGCTGTACTTTTACCCTTTTTCCTAGCGCCCCTTACTTCCTGGGCTGTGATTGGTTCCCCATATTCGTCATCACTAGACTGTGCTCTTGTTATCCTAATTCTTCTGTCATTATGTCGGAGGAGCTGTTCCCTGCTTACTTCTGCAGGGAGGGAGGAGGATGCTGCATCACTCCACTTGTGTATTAGTTCCTCAGCCTTACCCTGGGGGTCTTTGTGAGCCGCAGGCCGGGCTCTGCCCCCCTTTAGCTATCTAAATTTTTGCCCACACTTGTCTTGCAGATGTTTCCCGTCCAATAGAGCTAGAGAATTCAAGCATATGTCTTTCCAGCATTGTAATCTTCTCTTCTCTGGCTACTGGACACACAGTTTTAAACAGAGTATGTGGGGAGTGGTGTTGTCAGGAGGGTACAGGGAGGGCTTAGGAGTGGAGGGTGGAAGGTGTGTTTGTGTGTGTATGGTGAGACGGGGTGGAAGTGGGGGGGTCAGCCGGTGGTAGGAGGGAGGGAAGGATGAAAGTAGGGAGAGGGATGGAGTGAGGGAGATGGAGGGAGAGAAGGAGCGAGGGAAAGCGTGGTAGAGCGAGGAAGAGAGGGAGGAAATGGAATGAGTGTGTGTGTGTGTGTGTGTGTGTGTGTGTGTGTGTGTGTGTGTGTGTGTGTGTGTGTGTGTGTGTGTGTGTGTGTGTGTGTGTGTGTGTGTACTCACCTAGTAGTACTCACCTAGTTGTGTCTGCAGGATCGAGCATTGACTCTTGGATCCCGCCTTTCGAGCATCGGTTGTTTACAGCAATGACTCCTGTCCCATTTCCCTATCATACCTGGTTTTAAAATTATGAATAGTATTTGCTTCCACAACCTGTTCCTGAAGTGCATTCCATTTCCCCACTACTCTCACGCTAAGAGAAAACTTCCTAACATCTCTGTGACTCATCTGAGTTTCAAGCTTCCATCCATGTCCTCTCGTTCTGTTACTATTCCTTGTGAACATTTCGTCTATGTCCACTCTGTCAATCCCTCTGAGTATCTTATACGTTCCTATCATGTCCCCCCTCTCCCTTCTTCTTTCTAGTGTCGTAAGGCACAGTTCCCTCAGGCGCTCCTCATACCCCATCCCTCGTAGCTCTGGGACGAGTCTCGTTGCAAACCTCTGAACCTTTTCCAGTTTCATTATATGCTTCTTCAGATGGGGACTCCATGATGAGGTGGCATACTCTAAGACTGGCCTCACGTAGGCAGTGTAAAGCGCCCTAAATGCCTCCTTAAATGTGTGTGTGTGTGTGTGTGTGTGTGTGTGTGTGTGTGTGTGTGTGTGTGTGTGTACTCACCTAGTTGTGTTTGTGGGGGTCGAGCTCTGGCTCTTTGGAACCCGCCTCTCAACCGTCAATCAACTGATGTACAGATTCCTGAGCCTACTGGGCTCTGTCATATCTACATTTGAAACTGTGTATGGAGTCAGCCTCCACCACAACACTTCCTAGTGCATTCCATTTACTAACTACTCTGACACTGAAAAAGTTCTTTCTAATGTCTCTGTAGCTCATTTGGGTGCTCAGCTTCCACCTGTGTCCCCTTGTTCGCGTCCCTCCAGTGTTGAATAGTTCATCCTTGTTTACCCGGTCGATTCCCCTGAGGATTTTGTAGGTTGTGATCATGTCCCCCCTTACTCTTCTGTCTTCCAGTGTCGTAAGGTGCATTTCCCGCAGCCTTTCCTCATAACTCATGCCTCTTAGTTCTGGGACTAGTCTAGTAGCATACACACACATGTGTGTGTGTGTGTGTGTGTGTGTGTGGCGGGTGGTGTATGGTGGGGGGGTTGGGGGTGGGGGGTGGCGGTGTGGTCTCATGACACATGCGTGACATTAACTAGTACCCACATGAGCCGTATATTTCAAGTTTCTTTACGTTCTTTAGCTGATATCCCAGACTACTTGTTATACTAAAAACACTGTATACCGTTAATTGACACTAGAGGCTCTTACCGGCCAGCTCCACCACCAGAGCACACACTAGGTGAGTATGAAGCATCTGTAGCAGCTGAAGTTGTTGTCGACCACTCCGCTGCCAGCTCCAAGTTTCCTCCCTCGTGGCATAGATGTCGTACTCCTGTTGTAGTTGTTCACTTAGCACAATCCAACACTGTCACTAAATTGCTATTGCCTATGCAATGTGTTATACTTCGTACGATCATTTCACACTGACTTTTCTCCGTATCACTCTGATGTCCAGAGATATGATTATTTTTTTGAGAAGCGCGGTCCACACGTGTTCCCTGTCCCTATGTCCTGTATGTGTGTGTGTGTGTTTGGTCTCCCTGGGGCTGCGGTGCGGTGCAGACGTGTCGCTTGACCGCTCCGGCAGTTTGGGGTAGTTGCTGTTTTCGCCAGCAGGGGGTGTGGGTGTCTCTACCCTCCCTGCTGTTCCTGGTGGTGGGGACGTGGTGTGTGTTGTGATGGGCGGCCCTATTCCCACTGTCGTGCGGTTAAACTCCATCAGATTGGAGTTTGCTGGCCGTGCTGGTTACCCGCTGGTGGACGTGGTATTGAGTGACATGCTTCGAGTCCTGGTTCGGGACGTATATGGTGTTGAGCTGGTCACTGCTCACCGTGTCATCATCAAGTTTGTGGGTGAGGCGGTGTACCGTGCTTTTCTACGGAGGTACGAGGGACGTACTTTGCAGCTGCAGGAAGGCACCGGGTCTGTAACCATTTCGGACCGTAGTGGTGCTGAGACGTATGTCAGTGTCCATGGCGCGCCCATGGAGTTTCCTGAGACTCTCCTCTGGCGATTCTTCCAGAGGTACGGCTCCGTCATCAGTGTGCGGATGAACTCACTGTCGTCTGGCACGTATTCGGGTGTGAAGACCAACATTCGGACCCTCGGGATGCGACTGAGGTCGGACATTCCGTCCTCTGTCCGGCTGTTGGGGTACTACGTGCAGGTGTTTTATACCCGACAACCCCGTACTTGCTTCCGGTGTGGCTTGTTGGGGCATCAGGCTGCCGGGTGTACTGCTGATCCGGTCGCTCCTGTGAACTTGTTCCGAAGATTTCCCGCCGCTCCCTCTGGAGGAGGACTCCGGGGGTGAGGAGGTGAGCATCCCGTTCGCTGCTGGGGCTCCCCCAGCGTCGCCCGACGTTCCCCCGGTTGTCGCAGACCCTCCTCCGGGTGTTGCGGTGCCGTCGGATGTTCCTCCTGACCATGTCTCTGGCCCTGCCGATCCTGTGGACCTTCCTGGTAATCCCTGTGAAGCGTCGCCGTCTGTTTCCTCGTCTTCGGATGCGGAACCTGGCCCTGCGTCCGTGCCTCGGATCCCTGCTGTGCTGGGTTCTGGGGTTGCTGCAGAGCCTCCTGCTGTGTGTGGTCCGGTTCCTCCTGTGGTCGAGGCTGCTGCCGTTCTGCGTCGGGCGTCGGTTTGTCCGGCTAGTGGTGCCCGTGCTTCTGGGTCTGCTTCCGGCTCTGACCGGAAGCAGGAGCCCAAACGTTCCAGGCGTTCGTCTACTGCCTGGGCTGATGCTGGGGACTTCAGTGACTAGGGTCTTCAGGTGTTGACGGTGTGGCTCCTGTTCCTTCCCCGCCCGGGGGCTCTCCACAGTGGGGTGTGGTGGCTTCCGATGCCGGGGATGGTGAGGATGCTGGTGCTGGGCGTGGCCTGGTGGTGACTTTGAGAAAGGATGCGTGCTGCCGTGGTTCCCTGCAGTCGTCTGATGGTGTGCCCGGTGACTGCTGGTGCCCCTGTGGTGGTGCCCTCTGTCTGGCCCCCTCCTGCGGTGTTGTGCCTTGAGGACCTGGATTCCCGGGTTGCCGAGTTCCTGCTGCTTGAACGGCCGTAGGATTTTTCTGATGAGCGGGTTCCAGGTGTATGGGATAGGGTGGCGGTTACTCGCGTCCGGAGGGACACCATATGGGTTCCCTGTCTGTGGGTGTTTGTTGCCGGGGTTCCGGTTCAAATGGCGCCCCCCGGTGATAGGTCAAGCCTCTTGGGGGAGGTGGCGGCTTTGGGAGGCGTTTAATGTGCGGTATCCCCGGGTCATGTTCCCGGGCAAATATGTAAGCAGATTTTACTTTGACATGTATGTTATCCTTCTGCATTGCTCGCATGTGTTTTTATTCTTAGCTTGTTGTCTGCTGTGCGATTTTCTTGTTTTGTTTCATGATGTCCTTTATGTTGTGTTTTGTTCTCGGTCCTTCAGGCCGATGCATGTTTGTTGTTGTGTATGTACCTGTGTTTATTTTCTGATTTGCATGGGTTGCTTGTTTATTATTTTTGTTTAATTTGGCCTCGCCCTTTGTTTGTTGCTGGGAAGTTGGTTTGGTATCAGTGTTTTTATTCGTCTTGTTTCTGTGCTGTACGTTTGGTGTGGGTGTTTTATTATTGCTTTACATGTTGTACTTGTTTATTATTTTGTTTGTTTGTTGTGTATTGTGATTGTCCTGTTATGTTTCCTGTTATGCATCTTGATGTTTGTTTTGTTTTATGATGTTTTGTTTTGAACTGTTACTGTGCTTGCTTGTTTGACATTGTTTTCTATTTTGAGTCTTGATGTCTGATGTGTTTTTCCTGCATTTATCGTGTTTGTATTATGTTGTCCTGAGCTGTCGGCCGTCTGGCCGGTGCTCTATTGTTTGCTTTTGTGTTGTTAGGTTTTCTGTGTTTTTCTTGTTTTAATGTATTTAAATTGCATGCTTTGTATGTAAAAATAAAAAAAATGTCCTGTATGTGTGTGTGTGTGTGTGTGTGTGTGTGTGTGTGTGTGTGTGTGTGTGTGTGTACTCACCTATTTGTGCTTGCAGGATCGAGCATTGGCTCTTGGATCACGCCTTTCCAGCCATCGGTTGTTTACATTGGTTGATGGTTGATGGGGTTCTGGGAGTTCTTCTACTCCCCAAGCCCGGCCCGAGGCCAGGCTCGACTTGTGAGAGTTTGGTCCACCAGGCTGTTGCTTGGAGCGGCCCGCAAGCCCACATACCCACCACAGTCCGGTTGGTCCGGCACTGGTTGGTTGGAACAGGTGGAGTAGTGGATTCCCAGGCACTTCACACAGTGCATTGAGTATGTCGTAGGTGAAGCCATCCTCGCCAGGATGTGTGTGTGTGTGTGTGTGTGTGTGTGTGTGTGTGTGTGTGTGTGTGTGTGTGTGTGTGTGTGTGTGTGTGTGTGTGTATACTTACCTAGTTGTGCTTGCGGGGGTTGAGCTCTGGCTCTTTGGTCCCGCCTCTCAACCGTCAATCAACTTGTGTACAGGTTCACGAGCCTATTGGACTCTATCGTATCTACACTTGAAACTGTGTATGGAGTCAGCCTCCACCACATCACTTCCTAAAGCATTCCATTTGTCAACTACTCTGACACTATAAAAAAATCTAATGTCTCTGTGGCTCATTTGGGCACTCAATTTCCACCTGTGTCCCCTAGTGCGTGTGTCTCTTGTGTTAAATAGTCTGTCTTTATCTACCCTATCAATTGCCTTTGAGAATCATGTATGTGGCGATCATGTCCCCCTCTAACTTCTGTCTTGCAGCGACGTGAGGTTTAATTCCCATAGTCTCTCCTCGTAGCTCATGCCTCTCAAATAGGGTACTCTCGGGTATATATGTGTGTGTGTATCTACTACTTTATCTTTAAGGAGTGCCGGACCAACCGGGCTGTGGTGGGTATGTGGGCCTGCGGGACGCTCCAAGCAACAGCCTGGTGGACCAAACTCTCACAAGTCAAGCCTGGCCTCGGGCCGGGCTTGGGGAGTAGAACTACTCCCAGAACCCCATCAACCAGGTACTAGGCCAAATACTGACGATCCCCATAATATAGCCCCCTAGAAACTATAACACCTACTTATTGCTAGATGAACGGAGGCATGAGGTGAAAGGAAACACTGCTACTTTGTTTCCGCTAAGGCCAGGGTTCGAACCAGGAGCAGTTCGAATCCTGGCCTTATGAGAATCATGAGAATTTTATTTCACTGAGAATCTGTATTTCACTCTCTTTTTCATTATTTTCCTCTGTATTCAGCTGTTTCTCTCTCGTTTTTTGTAATTTTTTCTCTCACTGCTTGCCAAGAAAATGAATCGCGAGGAATCCAAGATGAATGCAACCAGCAGAGTGGCGGTGGGAGGCGAGGGTATTTATATCCCTTAATCGTGTTGCTGAGTAGATCTCTCTCTCCGTCTCTGTCTCTCTGTCTCTGTCTGTCTCTCTCTCTCTCTCTCTCTCTCTCTCTCTCTCTCTCTCTCTCTCTCTCTCTCTCTCTCTCTCTCTCTCTCTCTCTCTCTCTCTCTCTCTCTCTCTCTCTCCGTCTCTGTCTCTCTGTCTCTGTCTGTTTGTCTCTCTCTCTCTCTCTCTCCGTCTCTGTCTCTCTGTCTCTGTCTGTCTCTCTCTCTCTCTCTCTCTCTCTCTCTCTCTCTCTCTCTCTCTCTCTCTCTCTCTCTCTCTCTCTCTCTCTCTCTCTCTCTCTCTCTCCGTCTCTGTCTCTCTGTCTCTGTCTGTTTGTCTCTCTCTCTCTCTCTCCGTCTCTGTCTCTCTGTCTCTGTCTGTTTGTCTCTCTCTCTCTCTCTCTCTCTCTCTCTCTCTCTCTCTCTCTCTCTCTCTCTCTCTCTCTCTCTCTCTCTCTCTCTCTCTCTCTCTCTCTCTCTCTCACTCTCCGTCTCTGTCTCTCTGTCTCTGTCTGTCTGTCTCTCTCTCTCTCTCTTTCTCTCTCTCTCTCTCTCTCTCTCTCTCTCTCTCTCTCTCTCTCTCTCTCTCTCTCTCTCTCTCTCTCTCTCTCTCTCTCTCTCTCTCTCTCTCTCTCCTCTCTCTCTCTCTCTCTCTCTCTCTCTCTCTCTCTCTCTCTCTCTCTCTCTCTCTCTCTCTCTCTCTCTCTCTCTCTCTCTCTCTCTCTCTCTCTCTCTCTCTCACTCTCCCCTCTCTCTCTCTCTCTCTCTCTCTCTCTCTCTCTCTCTCTCTCTCTCTCTCTCTCTCTCTCTCTCTCTCTCTCTCTCTCTCTCTGTGTGTGTGTGTGTGTGTGTGCGTGTGTGTGTGCAACCACTTGGGCTGGACGGTAGAGCGACGGTCTCGCTTTATGCAGGTCGGCGTTTAATCCCCGACCGTCCAAGTGGTTGGGCACCATTCTTCCCCCACTTTCCCCCAACCTTACCCCCGTCCCATCCCAAAAACCCTTATTCTTATCCCCTTCCAAGTGCTACATAGTCTAATGGCTTGGTGTTTTCTCCTGATAGTTACCCCCCCCCTTTCTCTCTTTAAACTAGTACTAGGGTTCAATTGGGCTGTCGAATGAAGTACCCATTGAAACTGCAAGCAAGAGTCTGCAATCTCATCTTAGTTGAAACCTGCTCCTTGAGGCCCATTTCTTTTATGCATCATTAGGAATAAACTTTATTCAGTAAGTAACACTCATATAAGGAAGAGGATGAGCTCGTGGCCAAGTGTGTGCCAGAGCCTTGGTGGGATCACTTGACCTGATCTCTCGCACGTGTCAACCTCTTGAGTGAACAAGTTCCAGATGTCAGTTAACATCGGAATGAATGATCGCTGATGGAGTCATGTTCTTGAAAAAGGCAGTTCCAGCATGAGACTCTTTAAGGTTAAGAGCCTAGTGTTTCGGGTGGCATCTGCTGGTTGTGTACGAAGTTGGGCCAGGTGCGGAACTTTGAGGATATTGACTTTGTACAGTCGAGGAAGAGTATCCCTTTTCCCCACAGGACCTTGAAACGTGCACAATGGCAACGCCGCATTTGTTGTTATAGTTGTAAGTGTTTAGATTATGAAGAAATAGCTGCTTTGTTTGGCCTGTTTAGGCCTGGTCGACGACCGGGCCGCGGGGACGCTAAGCCCCGGAAACATCTCAAGGAAGCACCTCAAGCTTTGTAACGACGAGTCTCATTGGTCAAAACACATCCCATTTGTTTACATAATTTACTCTGCCATCGAAAGGAAAACAGAATAGCGAAGTCAATGAAAATGAATATATGTAGATTAGTGAACATGCGAGATGGCTCAACGTTTGTGCTTAAGAGTTTATTGACATTGTATGTAGACGATATAACGTATGATAATTTTGCGTTGTGGCATCTGGCTCTTGAGGCAGACAATGTGGCGTCACACACAAACCTTTTATTAATTTTTAAATTAGTTTGCAACAAGTTACTTTTGCGAAAGTAGTTGACATTCTTTGTAAGACAAGGAGTATGAAGGTCTAATTACACCCCAATATTCATTACGTAATAGTATATAGTTGACCAAGTAATTACATGAGAGAGAGAGAGAGAGAGAGAGAGAGAGAGAGAGAGAGAGAGAGAGAGAGAGAGAGAGAGAGAGAGAGAGAGAGAGAGAGAGAGAGAGAGAGAGAGAGAGAGAGATGTCAATGGCCGCCATCGCTAGAGAACTTGGAATAACGAAGCCAACTATTATAGTGTGGTGCAGCTGTGGGATGAATCTGGGAACTTGAACGACAAACATCAGTTTGGTCTGTGGTCCAAGACAGACCAGCGAATTCCTGAATGCAACCATCAGTCTCCCTTTATGAATGCAGCTCCATCAGGAATGGACTACAATTAGAGGCATCTGGACGCGCAGCGCCAAACTGACTTCATGAAGCTGACAGCCATCACCGGGTTCCTGCCAAGAAAGGTAAACTTCTAGAGCACCGTAGAAAAGCAAGACTGTTTTTTGCCTGAAGATCTCGATTACTGGACCCGTGTGATCTTCAGTGATGAGATAATCTCATCAGAGATGAGGCTTTCACGTCAGCGACTGGTGGCACACTAGGCTGCTGGCGTCACAACAACACACGATATGAACGGCGGTTTATATATGGAATCACCAGGAGTGGTCATATATCGTGCTATGTGTGGGAGTGGAGTCATTTATACGGCAGACGAGAACTTACTGATATTCAGGGACGCGTCAATGATGAATATCTTGAGATTTTGGAGGAAGGGTGATGATGGCTCTGTGCGCGCATATGGTCTTCCCATACCCCTAAGCAAATAATATGCAGCTATTGTATTGTTTATTTAATAAAGATTTACCAACAAATAGGCTTCCTTAATCTTACCTTTCAGTCAATAATGTTACTCAGGCTTTTGCCATTGGCCATTTATTTTACTAGGTTCGTTAAGCTTAACCTCAAAATATGTTATCAAATATTCGCCCTGAATTGGTATAGCTATTGTTAATTCGTTTAACGGATCATTTAACGGGATAATTGCACCATCCATAATGCCCGGATTGTTAGGCGATGGTGTGCCGGACAACACAATATTGAGCTCCTACTCGCAACACAAGACAGGTACACAAGCGCTCCATCAGGCTTGGGGATCCAAACATGATGCAGTGCATATGTTGTGCTCTTCTCATGTTCTCTTTTCACCAACGTAAATGGTTCATAGTTGGTCGAATTCTTGTACCATTGCACAGGACCTGGCAGCAACCTGTCCTCACGGAGGACTTGCTAGTGGAAAATATCAGTCTCATGGGACCATCCATTCAGATACAAGAACTGCTATTTAAATGTGCAACAAGTACACTAACGTAATAACATGCAACTAGCCACGGAACTTATAGTGTTAATGAAACCACTCAAACGTTAAAGTCGTCAAATATTTATCAACTAAGTGACAAGTCATGATGATAAACGACGGGAATAACCTTGTAAATGAAGTGGCAACATTGTCACATTAAAGGAAAAATGTCGACTTTCACATACCACAGAGTTTACCACACTAATATAAAAAGTCAATTAGTTACAGCAATGCAAAACATGTACAGTAAATAAAATGCAATAGATGCAAGGCAAACTATCCCTAGGGATACTTTTCAACTTTATACTTAATACTTTTCAAGACGCCGGTTCTCTCCTTGAGTGGAATACTGTTGCACAATGACAGCCCCTTTCCAAACTGGAGAAATTGTTGACCTGGAGAGCGTGCAAAGATCCTTTACTGCTAGAATCCACTCTGTAAAACATCTAAATTATTGGGACTGACTAAAATGCCTAAATCTGTATTATGTAGAGCACATGGGGGGGGGGGGGAGAAATACATAATAATTTATTCGAGAAAATATTAGAGGGGCTGGTCCCAAACCTGCACACAGAAATAACATCACATGAGACCAGAAGACATGGCAGGATGTGCAGAATACCCCCGTTGAAGAGCAAAGGTGCAACAGGTACTCTGAGAGAGAACTCTATCAACATCAGAGGCCCGAGACTGTTCAACACGCTTCCACTACACATAAGGGGCATAACTGGCCGACCCCTCACAGTGTTCAAGAGAGAACTCAAAAAACACCTCCGAAGGATACCAGATCAACTAGGCTGTGACTCATACATCAGGTTGCGAGCAGCCGTGTCCAACAGCCTAGTTGTTACCAGACGTACACACAACCAGGAGGCCTAGTCAGAGACAGGGCCGCGGGGACGTTGATCCTCGAAATCAACCAAGGTAACATGTTTGGGTCAACATGTAGGTTTTTCCACCCTGAAATGTGCGAAACCTCACTCGAGGCCAGAAAGTGCTATGATTTCAGCTGTCCATACCTTCACGTGAAAGGCACAGAACGCTACATTAAGACTGACAAACAAGAAAGTGGCTGTGGAGAAAAGTCAAATATTTTTTTTATACCCAGACGAAAGAGGTTTCAAAAGGTGGAACAGTGTGTGTGTGAATGGAACTGGTCAAGAGACCCACTTGCATACCAGAATCACATATATATATATATATATATATATATATATATATATATATATATATATATATATATATATATATATATATATATATATATATATATATATATATATATATTTTTACACACTACAACAGAGCTGCAACTATGACAGGCAACAGCTCTGCAACAATCAGTAGTGATCAGAACAAATCCCATATGTACACGCATAATGGACAGAGTAACCTCACTCATCTTTGCCAACATACGAGGAACTAAAACGACCCAAAACCAATGTACCGTTCATACATGGCCTCTTCACTGAGTCAAATGCAGTATTTGGAGCTTTCACAGAAACCCATGCAGGTGGAACTCTTGGACAGTGAGATACTCACTTGGACTCTTGGATACTTGGATACTTGGACTCTTGGATACTTCGATACTTTGACTCTTGGATACTTGGATACTTGGACTCTTGGATACTTGGATACTTGGACTCTTGGATACTTGGATACTTTGACTCTTGGATACTTGGACTCTTGGACTCTTGGATACTTGGAT